>NW_006442484.1:28907070-28948145 GCF_000325575.1 Pteropus alecto
TTTTCATCAGTGATTTCTTTCATTGCTTTTATTTTCTTAAAATTTTTTATATTTTCTAAGGGGAAAGTATATATTTATTACTTCAGAGAAAGTTCTTTCTTTCACTGAACACCCATTTTGGGGACACAGATTCAGATAAGTCTCTAACACAAATACTTTTGACAGGTGACTTACTGGGGATGCACACTGCGACCTGGTTCTGCTTTAATGATCTTGCAGAATACTCCCATAATATCTGCCGAGGCATCAAACTTGGGTGCGAAATTGGTAGTAACTCTTGTATGAGTTTTTCATTTTATAAACAGTCTAGAGTTGCTGTCATAAAATTAACAGTTTCCCTAAAAAAATACACCACCTATGTTTTATATCCAGCATCAGCCTCAGCAGAGCAGGCATTTAGAGTTTGTCTTCTCCTCTTCACTAGGTGCCAGGTACAAGAAAGCTATTCTAGGTCTCAGATTATATAGATTATACAGCCGCCCATTAGAGGACATTTAAGAATAACCCATCCAGGAGACCTTTCACATCCATCTTGTAGATTGTGTGGCTGATCTTGGAAAAGAATGGTAGGCAGTGGATGGTGGAGGCTGATGGTCCATTCACACTGGCCAACATATCTATTGGTCAGCCATAGGACCTTATTCTCTTGGTCAGCCATACAACTTTAACATAGGGAAGGAAATAAATTTAATTCCTTAGAAATACAAAGTTAAACCAACCCTATTAATACATAAAACCCACCTTGACTAAGTGAAATAAGCTAGTCACAGAAAGACAAATACTATACGATTTAATTTATATGAAGTGTCTAAAATAATCAAACTCATATAGAGAATACAGTAATGATTGCCAGAGGTGGAAGGGTGAGGAAAATGAGAAGTTGTTCAATGGGCATAAAGTTTTAGTTATGCTAGATGAGTAAGTTTCAGATATCTGTTGTACAACATGGTGACTATAGTTAGCAATATGGGAATGTTCACTTCAAAATTTCTTAAAAAGGTAGATCTTACTCTAGATGTTCTTACCACAAAAAACAAAACAAAACAAAACAAAACAAAAAACAAACAAAAGCAAATAGACAAGTAAACTCTGGGAGTCGTTGGCTATGTCTATTATTTTGATTGTGGTAAGAATATCATGGGTATTTGCAGATGTCCAATCTCATTAAATGGTACACATCAAATACGTGCAGTACTTTGTATACAAATTATATCTCAACAAAGCAGTTTTTTAAAAAGCGAATTAGTTGTCTCAGAGATAGAAAGAAGAGCATCTCCCAGGATTCACTGCGGAAGGAAAAGCAGGCTGAAGTGTTTTGCAGAGATTGGCCCCTGACTCTATGAAAAAAGAAATATTATCTGAGGCATTGCTTCCGTTAACAATCTAGTGTGTACTATCTATGTATGTGGGAAGCTATGGACTGAGTAGGGATTTATTTTTTATTACTTCTAAACCTGGAAAGTTTACTCTCATCCAGAATTTATTATTTATATATTCTTTTATTTTTAAAACATTTTTTACATTTGCATTGATTTACATTTAACACAGTAATCTATCTGGAACATATTTTGGTGTAAGTTTGCCTGTGCCCTAAATTGCCCATTAATAGGTCAATAATAATACTGACAAAATTTAAAAATTTAGAACTTAAAGAATTTCAGGTGTTGATTTCTTTACAATAGAAAATATGTAAACTTTCATTTTTAACAAAATTATTAAACTTTAAGCTTCTAAAATGTAGAGACTGTATCTGTCTAATTTATAATTTGATCTTCACATCTACTTTACGAAAGGTAGTTCAGAACAAAAACTGCCAAGTGGGGGAAACAATAAAGGTTTAACCAAGTGCCTGCCTCTTCTTTTTCTATTTAAATATATTCCCTGGATCTCTGACCTGATGCCATATGGTGATGGTGGACTTCTTTCTGTGGGAGGAAAGTAGAGACTGTCCTTATGTTACCAGGTGACCTCTATGAGTCAGAGCTTTCTTTCAATGCACAGACACTTACTTGGAATAATACGGTGAGTAGAAGCCACAGTGTTCTTATTTGTTAATACCTTTGCACTGTTGTTGAAATAGAAGGTCAAGAAAAGCATGTAATAACTCACCCCAAGTTTGATTAAAAATCCTGACCACTGAACATGCTGAGAAGTTTTCAGAATGATACATGATAGACCTGTGGCATCCTTTTTTTAGATGCGCAGCATAGACAATTTTTCCCTCTATGGAATTTTTGTCATTATTTTATTCCGATTTTCTGCCCTTTCTTTAAAGTCTGCATGATTTAGACTTTAAAGTGAAAAAGTCACCAAGCTGCTTAAAGTCTTTAGTGTCACTGGTGCATCCTTTCCCACATTAAAGAGACAAGACCTAAGCCAGCCTCAAAATGGAGAGAAGCAGATGACTGGAAGGAGGCATCAAAGACGCAATTTCTCTAATTTCTCAGCTTCGGCTCAATTAATTGAAGGCAGGATTTTATCTTCTATTCCAATAGGACAAAAGTGAGTGCTATTTCCCTCAAATATATAAAAATATAAAGGAAGAACCATCTTGGAAGTAAAGAAAGAAAAAATCTTTTGTATAGCACGTCAACTTTAGATTTGTATATTTAAACTCATGAAGATTTATGACTTCTGCAAATTTGTAGACACAATAAAGGGGAATAATGAAGGTCACTTAGTTTCAGATAACAAGCAGGAGTGGCACCATTTTTTATTTATACACTAATAGTGGCAACAATAGTCCAACATTTACTGTATGCACACCTGTGATTTTGCAATTGAGAAATTTATCTTCAAAAGTCAATGTGATAGATGTCCTTTGGCAAGTTACTTAACCAACATAGGTCAACCATTTCTCCAAGATTTTTATGACAGATAATTGGTGTATTTATTCAGGAAGCATTTTATAGATCATTTTATGTATATAACACTATTTAGGGATATAGAGCTGCTAACAATTGAATGTTTGTGTCCCCCTAAATTCATATGTTGAAATCCAAACCCCCAATGTGAGAGGGGTAGAGTTTTGGGGAGGTGATTAGGTCATGAGGCATTCGTTCTTATCAGTGGATTAATGCCCTTATAAAAAAGATCCTAGAGAACTACTTGCCCCTTCCACCATGTGAGGTTATATTGAAAGTATGGCTGTCTATGAAACAGGGAGAAAGCCTTCACCAGACACCAAATCTGTCAGCAACTTATTCTTGGACTTTCCGGCTTCCAGAAATGTGAGAAATAAATGTTTGTTGTTTAAGCACTCAGTCTACGGTATTTTTGTTATAGCAGCCTGAAAGGACTAAGACAGGAACAGCCTCTGCCCTCCAGTAATTGGAAAGGCAGACTGACAAAGAGGTAATATTGTAGATAAATTCTATGGGAGATATATGAAGAACATCTAATGTACACTAGGGCATTGGGTGGGTGGTGATGAGGACATGATAGTAAGCTATGTATTAAAAGATGACTAGAAGAGGTGTTAGCCAGGTGAAGTGTGCTGAACGCACCAAGGTGTGAGAGAAGGTGAATTTTGCATTTTGCATCTGCAAGTAGTTCTAATGTTTTGGAGTAGTAACTACTATAAGATGGGGAATGATTAGAGTTTGCAGAGTTCTTATGGAATTTGAATTTCCACTGGAAAGCCATAGAGAGACATTGAAGGGTTTTAAGCAGCAGAACAAAAAAGATTTGCATTTTAGAAAGAATATCTGCAGACAGTGCTAAGGATTATTAAGGTAAATGAAACCTCCACAAAGAGTATAGAGTTCTCTATATTAGATATTAAATCACACCAGAGATGTTTGGTAGCCCAATGACAGAGGTGGCTCCTTATTTTAGAATTTTATTTTATAATTCACTGAAGATAGTGTCTAGAACATAACATCCATTTTTTGGTTTTAGTTTCTTCACTTGTGCTAGACAACATTTTTTTTCTCAATAATTACTTTATTTTATTATTTTATTTATTTTATAATTTTTTGTTTTTTTAAAACCCTTGTGAGCATTTAATGAACTTCCCTCTGTACAATTTCTCTAAGACATATATATATATATATAATTACACACTCTCTCTCTCTCTCTCTCTCTCTCTCTCTATATATATATATATATATATTATTATTCATCTCCCTTTAGTTAGATTTTTTTCTGTCATCACATATTTGACCCCTTTTACCCCATCAACCTTTCTCCTCCCCGCTTCCCTCTGTGGACAACTTTGTGAAGAGAACATTGTCCCACGGTGAACTAGACTGAAATGAGCAGAAAAGGCATTTATACCCAGTGAATTTCAGTTTTCTCTGTGATGACTGCTCCTCTTCTTGAAGTATGTCTCTGCATTCAGCATGTCACATTCACTCACAGTGAGCAGTGACTCTGAGTCCTTGCTAGCATGTTCTTTTAGGCACTTCTGTTTCTCTGCAACCCAGAGCTGTTATACTATGTACTACAAGGAAAGCTTTTGTGATGTGTTGCAATTATTTATTTATTTTTTTCAGGCTGCTGGGTGACCCACTTTTACTTTGAGAGTCACCAGTTAGCTTCACGTCCTACTCAGTTAATGATGTTTTTGGTGGTTCATGAATCCATCTAGTGGTCTGACGGCAATCTGCAAACCCATCTCTGGAGAGCCTGTCTTATATTTAATCTCTGTGGAGCTCATAGAGTGGCATTGTTGAAACTCACCAAATTCTGAACAATGTATCTGTGATACGTCCAAAGCTATTTTCAATATTAGAAAACATAGACAATTGAGAACCCAAGAAAAAATTAATGATGCCCTATCCCACTTTTTCAATTGTTAATTCCTAAATGTTAAACATCTCTTCATGTCTCCTATTGTCCAAAGACTGGCTAGCACTTAGACATTTAGAGAAAAGTTGTTGGGGCTTGCTTACTCTTTCTCAATTCAAACTTATATTTCATTGTTGCAAGGTAGACTGTCTTTAGTGATTACTACATGCAAGTGTTAGTAACCTCAAAACTTATTTTTTCCAGCTTTATTGAAGTATGATTGGCAAATAAAAATAGTATATATTTAAGGTATGCAACATGACGACGGTTGGATACACGTATCCATTGTGTAATGATTACCACGATCAAGCTAATTAACATATCCATTACCTTGCATAATTACAATTTGGTGGGGGGTAATGAAAATACTTGAGATCTATTCTCTTAGTAAATTTCAAGTATTCAATGAGTCTTTAACTATAGTCACCATGCTGTACATTAGGTCTCCAGAATTTATAAATCTTATATCTGAAAGTTTATGCCTTTGGACCAACATCCTCCCCTCACCCCCCAGCCCCTGGTAACCGTCATTCCATTTTTGTTACTAGGAATTTGACTTTTTTAGATTGCACATATAAGTGAGATCATGGGGTATTTGTTTCTCTGTCTGGCTTGTTTTACTTAGCATAACGTCCTCCAAGTTCATTAATTTTGTTGCAAATGGCATGATTTGAAAGTATATTTGTGTATAAATATAATATATCACATTTTCTTTATTCATCTATCGATGGACACTTAGGTTGTTTCCATCGCTCAAATTCTGCGAATAATACTTCAGTGAACATGCTCTGTGAAATGTAGGTGTTCAGCAGAAAAGAATTCTATGATCACATGTTTGAGAAACATTTGGCTATTAAAAAACTGACAGGCATGTTTTTAATAGCAGAATTTCCCAGTTTCTAATATTTAAACATGGATTGTAGGTCTCTAAAAGGGGAATGCCATTCCTATCATGTCTTATTTAACTAATGATATAAGGAGTACTGGTCTCTCATGGAGCAGAGTTCTACTGAAAACAGTAGAAGAAATGGCAGTGGATGCTTAGAATGTGGAGATTTAATATTTATGGTTTTAAAAATATTTTATAGATTCAAGAAAAAAATTGATGATTTTATTTTTACTCAATTATTGGAAACCAATAGATCTGAAAAGACTATCTAAAAATACTAGGATATTTTTTCAGTTTTAAGGTAACGATTTTATTTCCTTTGGATATATGCCCAGAAGTGAGATTGCTGGATCATATGATAGTTCTAGTTTTAATCTTTTAGGACCCTTCATGCTGTTTTCAATATGACTGCACCAACTTACATTCCCAACAGCGTACAAGTGTTTCCTTTTCTCTGCATCCTCACAACACTTCTTATCTTTTGACTTTTTTTTTTTTAATAGCTGTCCTAACAGATGTGAGGTGATAATCTCATTGTGGTTTTGCTGATTAGTAATATTGAGCAACTTTTCACATATCTGTCAGTCATTTGTAGATTTTCTTTGAAAAATATCTATTCAGGTTCTTTGCCTATTTTTTTTTATTTGCTCTCAAGTTGTATGAGTTCCATGTATATTTTAGATATTAAACTCAAATCAGATATATGGTTTACAAATACGTTCTCCCATTCTGTAAGTTGTCTTTTCATTTTCTTGATTGTTTCCTTTGTTGTACAGTCAAACTTTTTAGTTTGACATAGTCTCACTATTTTGTTTTGCCTTTGTCGTCTTTGCTTTTGATGTCATATGAAAAAATCACTGCCCAGACCAATATCAAAGAGCTTACCACCTATGTATTCTTTTAGGGGTTTAACAGTTTCAGATCTTATATTTAAGACTTTAATGCACTTTGAGTTGATTATTTGTATGATTTAAGATCGGGCCCATTTTCATTAGAAATGGAAGACATTACCTAGAAAATACTCTGGTGTGCTTAAGACTTTAAGTGAAAAGATAGAAGAACTATTACAAATCAATAGGAGAAAGGATTAGTGATAGGATAAATGGTGCTGGGAAAATTGTTGCAATTAAACTCAGTTCAATTATATTCCTGTTCCACATAATGTATCTAAATACATAAGTCATAATATCTGGACTAAAACATAAAGGCATTTCTTATAATAAAAGTAACAGGAACAATAAATAGCATTTGACTACCTTAAAATTCAAAAAGAAAACAGCACATTTTTGACCACGATGCAATGCAGTTACTATGAAAATTGATTTAAAAAATAATTTTACAATCACAGTATAGAAAGCAGACTAATGCCGTCCAAAATATGCATATGTCCCGAGCCCCAGCACCTGTGTATATGTTACCTCAATTGGCAAAGGAGAATGTTGCAGTGGAACTAAAGTTGCAAACCAGCTGATATTAAAATAGGAGATTATTCTGGATTATATGGGTAAGATAAATGTAATCACAAGTGTCCTTAAATGGGATGTTGGGAAGCAGAAGAGATCAGAGTGATATGATATGAGAATAACTCTAATCACTGTTGCTGGCTTTGAAGATGAAGAAAGAGGACCACGAGCCAAGGAATGTGGATGGCCTTTCGATGATAAAAGGAGCAAGGAAAATAGTTCTTCCCTGGAGCTTTTAGAAAGGAAAACAATCTTGCCAACACCTTGATTTTAACCCAGCGGGGCCCATTTTGGACTTCAAAACTATAATAAATTTGTGTTGTTTTAAGCCTATTGATGTTATATATACAGATCTGTCTGTGGCAGCAGAAAGTGAGGTGAGGGACATGGAGAAGAACTGAATGGAGCAAATGGATAATACCTAGACCTGGTCATTTGCCAATGTTCATATGAGATTTTAGGGTTTGACGCTCCACAAGCCTCATTAACAGAGTATATTGCAATATATTCTTCATAACATTTTCCCATTTTCTTTAGCTCTAACGTTGACATAAACCATGGTTTCTCTAAGGCAATGCTTTTTGAACCTTTTCTTTTCAAGAACTCCACTAATGACAGAAGAAATCTGAGCATAGTTTGAAATTTAGTGTGCATATACATTTCTTCTAAGTTTATTTTTGTTTGTTTTGGCTAAATAACTGATGCGTTTTAAATTGTACTATATAAAATATTTGTTCATTCTATAGAAATTACTTGTAAAAAAATCAAAACTAAAAAATATTCTAGTTTTTTAGATTATCTTTTTAGATCTATCAATTTCCAATAATTGAGTAAAAATAAGATCATAACTTTTTTCTTGAATCTATAAAATATTAAAAGCCATGAATATTAAATCTTTACATTCTAAGCATCCACTGCCATTTCTTCCTCTGCTTTTCAGTAGAACTCTGTTTTATGAGAGACTAGAACTCCTTAAGGTGGTATCATTAGTTAAATAAGACACGATATGATAGGAACTGTATTTTCCTTTTAGAGGCCTACAATCTACGTTCAAATATTAGAAACTGAGACATTCTGCTATTAAAAACGTGTCTGTTGGTTTTTTTATAGCCAAATGTTTTTTAAACATTTGACCATGGAATTCTTTTCTGCCGTATACCTAATTACATTTCATAGAGTACTAAATATAGTTGATAAATGATGCTCTAAGCTAAGGAAGGACAAGTAATAAACCACCTCAGGTATATAAATTTTCAAATGAAGATTGGCTATATTTCTTTTGGGGATGATGTTTGTTGCCTAAATTCTTTATGAACCTCTTGCTATATGTTTCCACAGTTCTTTGTTTATATCTCCTTCATGTTTAGATCAAATGCAAATATTTCTATTTGATATTAGAATTTGGGAGGGAGGGAGTTGATGAAAAGAAAAACTAGAATGTTGCTTTGTAGTTTAACGTACAGAATTGCTAGGGAGGTGAAAAAGAATGTACTTCTTTTTGGATAAAAAAAAGAGAGAGAGAGAAATAAATAGATGCAGTCAACCAAATACAAGCAAAGGTACCTGCTGTTTGGGGAACTACTTTGGGATTATTTTGTACCATATGCTAATCTTAACTATAAGCCTGGTAAAGACATAGATCAAATTACAGCCGACATTTCAGGTCATGCAGTGACATCTAGTGTGTGTAGGAGACAGTATCCTCCTGACTCTCAAAAGATAGAATTGAACTTTTATTTTTTTAAACTTTTAAAGATTTTGTCCGAAAGTTGTAAAATAAAGGTAATGGTAATCTTTGCTTATATTTAAGAACTTGAAACTGGTTTTCATAAATAATTAGAATGTATTAATGCATAGGCAGTAAAGAAAAAGCCTGAATAAAAAATATTTAAAGAAATTTGCAAGTAAATTGAGTAGATTGAACTTCTTAAAAGTATTGTTGTGGATGCAAATAGGAGGTATCAAAATTCAGCATTCACCATTTAACTCTGTGTGTGTGTGTGTGTGTGTGTGTGTTGTTTGTGTGTACATACATACATACATTAGTCAAGGGAGTGATAATCACTACTTACAACTAGTTTCTTCCTCTTTTAGGGTTATGTAACATGCAAATCTTTGGCCCTTAAGAGACTCTCAGAACTGACTAGTAAAAGGCCTTTCTATTTTGGCTCAGTGGATTATAAAGTTTTTCAGGAAGAAGCCCACCTTCTTTTATTAAATTCAAAGGGTTGAGAAGTGTGGAGTTCTGCTTGTAATTTAGAATTTTTAATTCGGATACAGGACTGAATTTGGGTTTTAGTGAAACTTATTTTACTATCAAATATATTTTGATCTCATTTCATTTTGCACTGTGTTGTTTGATTTTACTTATTTGATAAATATTTCAGTATCAGTACAAGGACTTATCTCTTAGGAACTGTAGCCCTTTCGGGTGTCAGAAAATTTAGAAAAGAGACAGAGTATTTAAATACAAGCAGAAAATGTTCTAGCCCAAGCATGACTCAGAGAATGCAAATCTTACAATGATTTATTTTAAGCCACGGTATTGCAATATCTTTTTATAGTCTTGTCAATGTCATTTCCCCACCGAAATCAAAGGGAAACTCCTAATAAGCGACAAAAGGAATGATTTCTGAGGTACATTTTTGTTTCTAAAAGGCTTCTCTGGTCCTTAGGTTTTCCAGTAGCACTACAGAGGCTGTGGCCAGAATCCTTAGCTTCCCAGCTGGACTCACTGATTGAGCATGTGATCACAGAGCATCTGCTACATGCCAAGAACCACTTCAGACTTAAAGATCCTGCCCTGGAGGAGCTTGTAAATTATTTGGGGAGACTGAAAACAAACACACATATAATGGGAAGTATATAGGTACAGATAGGGAGTATAGAGTGAGGAAGTGCTATTTTATATAGTATGGCCAGGGAAGACTTTGGTGATGAAATAGCATTTGAGTGCTTAGGGGAGATATTTGAGAGAAGAACGCTCTTGGTGGCAGATAGACCACCAAGTACAAAAGCAAGCATGTACCTGGACTGTTTCAGGAATAATTTAATATCTGAAGTGTCTAGAGTGGAAAGAGTAAAAGAGAGTGGAAGGAGATGAGTTCAGAATGGTAGCTGGAAGTCATATCATAAAAGGAGTTTGGGTGACGGATGCCATTGGATGGTTCTAAAGCAGTGGCCTGGCATGATCTAAACAATAATGTAAAAGGACCGTTCTGACTGCTGTCTTTGGTGCAGGGGTAGTACCAAGAAGACTAGTTATGAACTGTAGTAATAATGCAGAGAAGGAGGATAGGGCTCAAATCAAAATGTAATACCATAAGTGGTGAGAAAAGTAACCAGATTCTGAATTTATTTTGAAACAGAATTGGTTGGCAGTTTGGAGGTGATATATAAAAGTAATAGAGGCATAAACAATGACTCCAAGGTAACATTTGCCTCTGTGTGGGTCCGTGTTGCTGGAAAGATGGAATTGCTGGTTACTGTCATGGGAATGAATGCAGAAAGACATGGTAACTTTGGAAACTATATTATACACCCCAAAGTAGATGACAACAGGAAGTTATATATAGAATTCCAGAGCTCAGGAGAAAGGTTAGGGATACAGATAAAAATTTAGAAGATACCAGGTATTGATGATATTCAAAGCCGCGGTACTGGTGGAGATCACTGGGGAGGTACAGATGGAAAGACCCAAGGTCCGAGACAGAGCCCAGGCACTCCATTGTTTACATCCTGGTTGCACAGTAGAATCACCTGGGGATCTTCAACAAAATTGCCTAAACCTGTCACCTCTCCCTGCAGGTTCTGATTTAATTAGTTTAGTTGAGGCCTGGGCATTAATATCTGGAACACTCTGGGAATTAGGGGCATGACACTCCCCTCAATCCTACCCCCCACCCCCACCCACAATCAAAAAAGTGAGTTTAACTTTTGACTCTGCAGCAGGTCCTTTGTATCTGCGGATTCAACCAGCTGAGGATGAAAGCCAGCATTTTCCATTCGTGGTTGGGAATCTGCGCTTGGGAATGTGAAAATACTGTTGTTTTCTATCCTGGTTGGTTGAATCCTTGGATGTGAGACCTGGGACTGTAAACCTGGGTTGGGGTGGGATACGAAACCACTGGATATGAAGGGCTGACTGAGTTTATTGAAAAAAATCCGCGTGTATGTGGACTTGCGCAATGCAGTTCAAACCCATGTTGTTTGAGGGTGAACTCTACTTTCAGAGCTTACCAGGTGATTGTTATGTGTGATGGTAGTTGAGAAGCACTGGTTAGAAGCTGGAGGGAGTAGAGTGTATCAGCAGGGAAATGGAGGCAAACAAGAAAGCTGTATTACAGATTTCAACTAAAAGTGTTTCAAAAAGAGAAGGTGACCAGCCGAATTCTGCCGAGAGGAGAGAAGTGACCACTGTGTGGTATGTGGCAATGTGGAGAACACCGCTGAACAGAGGACTCGTTGGACAGGTAAGGATGAAAGCTTTCTCTTTCTTAGCTAGCTCTTTTGATATAGCCTATTAAAGTATGTTTGTATGCTTATGAAAATGACCCAGTAGAAAGAAATTGATGAAGCAGGACAAAAGAGAATTTTCTAGAAGAATGACCTTGAGTGTGGGACAGGGGCTGGGATCTTGTACGAAAATGAAAGGAGTGTTGTTGATTGTAGCCCAAGCCAGCCATCTGTAGGTAATAGGAGAGAAGGCGGAGTTTATGGGCACAAATTCAGAGGGCTTGCAGGAGACAGTGGAACGTCTTTCCAGATTATTGCTTTTGTCTTAACGACATAGAAAGCCAGGGAGGGGAATGTGTTGGATATCTGCAGCAAGAGGATAACAATTCTAGAAGAGAGGAAATATGAACGGACCAGGGCCACATGAAATTAGTGGTCATGAAATGAAATTTATGCCAGTTAGCATTGTTGTATATTTTTCACTAGCCACTGTCAGCTGTGTGAGTATAGGTTTGGTGTACATGAAGTGAAGGGATTTTTTTCCTAGGGTTGGAGTCTTGCCAAATGCATACAACGAAGCAAATTAGGAGTGTGAATTTTCTGGGTGAGGAAAAGAAAGTGTTTGTAATTATGAACCATGTAATCTCACATTGGTAAGAGAAGCTAAGACAGGCAAGAGATGGGGGCAGGAATAGGTTGTCAGAGAACATAAGGTTCCAGTGGGGTTGAAGAGTGATTGGAGTTTGGGTACTCAAATTGGTGTTCTGGAAAGCGAAGAGATTGTGGTCAGAGGAGATTGCTCTACTATGAGATTATGGAGGAGGCAGTTATTGCTAATCCATGTGTCTGGACCTACTGGATGGCCGTGGGTGAGAGGCGCTGGAATGTGGTGGGCGTAGGGCTGTGGAGGAGTCGCCGGTTACTTAACTGAGAGGCCAGGGAGTTGGGAGGCTTATCTTAAGAAGATACTGAAAGCACTAAAACCTATAGCAGGGAGATATTGGAGAGAAAGACAGTGATGCAGGTACTCAGTCTGCAAGGAAGATCGAAGGGCCTGGAGTCCGTACTGATGGCCTCAAAGCAAAGGAGCTTGTAGTGGAGACTTGAGCTTCAAAAGTGGGTTGCTAAGAAAGGAGGAAGGGCAGTAATTTGGACGTAACAACTAGGGATGTGAAGAACACTTACACCGCTTTCAGGCACAAAGAAGAAATAGCCACCACTTGGGGAGGGCTACAGACTTTTTACAGCAGACGAGTGTAAGAATATTTGTAAATTCATTGACAGCAGTGGTACATAACGATGGTTAAGAGTGCAAGCTCTGGAGCCGAATTGTTTATATTCCTGTCACAACTGCTTTACTTATTCTTCATGATTTTAATGCCTTAGTGCTTTGACTTCATTTATAAAATTGGGAGAATAACAGTATTTGTCTCATAGGGTTTCTGTGCAGAGTAAATGATTTAATACATGTTAAAAGATAACACCTGGCACGTATTAAGCTTATACAGTCAATAAATGTTAGCGATGATGATGATTACTCATTTTTAAGTTGCCTTTGAGGGACAAAAATGATGATTATTGTTGTTATTACTATTACTCATTTTTAATTTGCCTTTGGGGAGAGGAAAACAGATGCCTGGCCAAGAATGAATGAAACTGTTTTCTGTCCAGCTGATCTTACTCCAGTGCTGTTTGAACATTTGGTCTCCATGTGATGAATATTAGGCTTCTGTAGCATCAGGCCTTTGTAATATTAATTAATAATTCTTAACATATGTTATTAATTTAAAATAATTCTAAAATCTTAGAAAAGGAATATCAAATAAGGGAACCATGTGTTAGATACTTGAACCCCAGATGTAGTATTGCATTTTAACCCATAGGATAAAATAAATATCCTTTGAATATATACTGATAGAGATAATTGAATAAAGAAATTTTTCTTTTCTTTTTCTAGTCTCTCTGTTTTCTTTTGGGTTAAATATAGTTCCCACAGACAACTTATATCTGGTCCTTTTTTCCTTCTGATTTGAGAGTTTCTAAATCTTGTTACTTTTACAGATGTATATTTATTGACATTGCTGCTCTTCTAGAACTTAATTTTGCCATCCTATTCAGGAAATTTTATTTTCCATAATTCCTTTTTGTTTTTCTTGCCTTCCTTATTAGTCCCTTGAACAAATCAAATTCCTCTGCTTTTTTGGAAGATACACTTTCAAATTTTATTCATCTAGTGGTTATTCCTAAATTACTCAGACTAAAATTTTGCTTATTTTTCCTTATTAATCACTAACGCTTATCAATATCTATGTCTAGTGAATAAGAAAATAATCTGAGCACGTTTTCACTTCCCTCAGTTTTTTCTCCCTCCTCTCTCTTTTTTTTTTTTAAACTATAGAGCTATGACTGACATGTAAAAAGCCATATATATTTAGTGCGTACAACTCAATGAGTTGAGGGATAAGTGTACACCATGGAATCATCACCACCATCAAAGCCATAAATATATTATCTCTCCCTGTTTCCTCTTGCCAACTTTATTTCTTACCCCCTTCTTTAGTCAGTTAGGTGCCTGTGTTTTAGATGAGTTTATTTATTTTTGTCATCATCTAGGCAACAAAACACTTCTTTAATTCAGTTATTTTTTTACTTTCCATGTTTTTTGTCTTCTTTTTGCTGGAGAGCAACTTCTAAATGTTTGGGTTTGTTTTTTTATTTCCCCACAGAGAATTTTACTTTGTAAATTACCCAAGACCTGATATGCCCTTAACATCTTTATTCCATTTTTAAGTGAAATTTTAACTCTACATAAAGATCTAAGTTTAAAGTTCTTTTCCTTCAAAGCCACGAGGAGAATATTCCATTCTTGTATCCGGCGCTGTTATTGATAAACTTGGTGTCACTTTCCTTTATAAGTTATCTTCTTTATGTCTGGAAGCTTTTAGATTTTTTTTTGTTTTTGGAGTGTGTGTGTTTTAATAGACTTTATAGTTTAGAGCAATTTCAAGTTCACAGCAAAATTTAGTGGAAAGTTCAGAAAGTTCTCATAGTCTGTCCCCACACATTAATGGCCTCTGCCACTTTCACCTTCCTCCACCTAAGTGATGCATTCGTTACAACTGATGGACCTATGTTAACACATTATAATGCAATAACCCAAAGTTCATAGTTTACATTAGAGTTCACTCGGTGTTGTACATTCTGTGGGCTTGGACAAATGTATAATGACATGTGCCCACTATTATAGTGTCATACAGAGTAGTTTCACTGCCCTAAAAATCCTTTGTGCTCTATCTGTTCATCCTTTCCTCTGCCCTAGTCCCTGGCAACCACTAATATTTCTGTCTCTATAATTTTGCCTTTCCCAGAATGTCATATAGTTGGAATCATACAGTATGTAGCCTTTTTAGATTGGCTTCTTTCATTTAGTAAGATGCATTTAAGTTTCTTCCATGTCTTTTCATGGCTTGATAGCTTATTTCTTTTTGTCACTAAGTAATACTTTATTGGATGTACCACCATTTATTCATTCACCTACTGAAGAACATCTTGGTTGCTCCCAAGTTTTGGCAATTATTTTAAATAAAGCTGCTATATGTGCAGGTTTTGTGTGGACATGTTTTCAACTCCTTCGGGTAGATAACCAAGGAGTGCATCTTCAGTGGTTTAAAAAATGACTATAACATTTTATTTGGCAGTGTTGGGGTGGTGGAGAGGATGTCTTATTTCCAGTTTGTCATTTGTACCAAATCCAACATATAGATGTCCCCAGAGTTGCTTGGTCCTTCCTGTCCCCAGTCTTTGGCTACTTGCCTGATGGAGATCCTGGACTGCGCTAAGGCTGATAGCTGTCTCAGCCTCCCCAGATTAAAGCCAAGGCTTCTGTATAGCCTTAATTATGTCCACTGCTGTGGCCTCATTGATCAGAGTTGACCTGATTGGACCAGGGAGGCTATGAGTTTTCCCACTACTTTCAAGCTCAGGGTGAGTGTGGAAGTGTGGGAGTGGCATCTAGCTGTTTTGGAAGCAGCCTGGCTAGAGGAAAGCTTGGGGACAGGACACAAACCAGAAGTTCAGGGAAGTTAACACCCTGTGAAGCCAACTTTGACCAATAAAGGACAGGAAATGGGAGGAATTGGCAGATAAATCCTATTACCTGAGCTTGTCTGGAATATAATAAATGTAATTGTTATTTTTTAAATATATTTTTTAAATATTTTGTTATCTTTTAAATATATATTTTAAATATTTTGTAAATATTTAAATAATGGTGAACTTGGAAACACACCATCTTGTATTTGCTTTCTCTTTTTCCTTGCTTCACTTTCCCTTTTTCCTCATTCTTTCCACCCTCGAACTGTAGTTTCCAAACAGCCTTTAGCCTGCAAGTTTTGCTTCAAGTTGTTCTCTGGGGGATATTTATGACACCACCTCTAATCTTAGGGGATTTTTTTTCTTTAATTCTGGAGAATTAATTTTCATTATTTCTTCAAATAATCCTGCTTATTCTTCTAACTCTGGAATTCTTAATGTTGACATTTTAATTTAATCCTCATCAATTTTATCTTCATTCTTTTAATGTTTTGCTCATTTCTTTTTGAAGAGCTCATTTCTTTTTGAAGAGCCCTAATTTTCCAGCTTATGAAATTATTTTTTAGTTGTAGTAAATCTTTTTTTAAACACATTTATTGACCAATGCTTCAAACACTTTTTTTAAACACATTTATTGACCAATTTTTTTCAAGTCCACTGTCACCAACTCGTTGTTTTCATATTTTGTGTTCTTTCTTTGTCTTGCCCATAACTTCCTCATCTCTCTGAAAGCAGTTATTTTATATTTTTTTCTCTGTCTCTTAGTTCTGATATTTCTGTTCCATTTGTTACAGTGCTGACTTTTGTAGTGGCTGGCAAACCTATCAGCCACTTCTCGCTAATAATGATAATTTTGAGGGTGGGTAAATGCCTTAGCCCTGACTTCTGCTCCTCCCTGAGGTATAGAGGTAAATGGGGGGATGAGGGCCTTTTATTGGATGAGCATTTCTAGAGTTAGAATCTAGGTTCAAACCATCCCTTCTCACTCCCAAAGAACTTACCAGGATTTCTGCTCCAGTTCTTGCTGTTATTCAGGGGCCACCACTCATGTTGCTGTTGTCCATAGACTTGGAAAAAGTTTGAGATAAGGAACACTCAGATGCTTGTTTATGCTACTGGCTCCTTCCTCCATGCTATTAGATGCCTTTGTGCTATTATCTGCCTTGCAGGTGCTGTGCTCAGAATTCTATTTTTAATATTTTTGTCCTTTAAACTTTAGAGAAGATTTAAATGGTAACACACTATCATATTACAATATTAGTATATTCTGAATCTATGCTTACCTTTACCAGTGTGTTGTATATTTTCACATTTTTATGTTACTGCTTAGTGTCCTTTCATGTCAGCTTGAAGAACAACTTTCAACATTTCTTGTAAGGCAGGTCTAGTGGTGATGGACTCCCTCAGCTTTTGTTTCTTTGAGGAAGTCTTTATCTCACTCTTATTTCTGAAAGACAGCCTTGCTAGATAAAGTGGAGTTTCTTTCAGCACTTTGAGTATATCATCCTTTTCTCTCCTGGCCTGCCAAGGTCTCTGCTGAGAAATCCGCTTATGGAAATTCTCTTGTATGAGAGAACTTTCTCTTGTTGCATTTAAAATTCCCTTGTTGTTTTTGATTTTAGACAGTTTTATTATAATGTGTCTTAGAGAAGATCATTTGGATTGAAATTTTTGTGTGACCAATTGGCTTTGGGAAGTTCTTAACCATTGTTTCTTTAAGTTCTCTACACTTTATTCCTTCTCTCCACTTGACACTGGTGGCTAGAGCCAGCAGTACACACACTTGGCAGTAGGAACCAGCTGCAGATGCCTGTGTCGTGGCAGGGGTTGGTTCCAGGCACACACAATGTGATGGGGGTTAAGGCAGGCAGCAAGAGCTGTGCCATCTATAGACTCACTGGCAGCTGGAGGGGCTCTGGCTTTTGGCATGCACTATTGTGGCTGCTAGGTCTCACTAAGGATGCATGGCAGTGGAGGCTTGTGGAAGAGTTTGGGCTGAGGGTGTGTGCTGGTGCACAGCTGGAGGGGCTACCTGCAAGTGAGCACAGTGTTGCAGGCCAGTGACAGAAAACAGGGATTAATCCCGGCCCACAAGTAGTTGCACAGACCGTGGCTATAGGTGTGATCTCCGATGGCTGCATTCTTGGGCATATCTTTTGCAGTAGAGGCTAGTGATTGGTGTCAGGACAGTCAGTGGCTTACAGGTACATAGCTGGAGGGGCTAACCCTGAGTATGGGCATGGTGGGGGCGCTGGCCAGGGTGGTTTAGGCTGGTGTCTTGCACTCACATGGACACAGAGGCCTGGGCTGGCTCAGTCAGTTCCTGGGCTTCAGTGGGGGTGAAGGGGAGCAGGGAAGGAGTCAGGTGACTGGCATTAATGAATGTGAATACCTGTGGGGTGAAAGCTGGTGAAATCTGCAAAGGGTCCATGGAGACTGCTGAATGTCGGTTTCTTCACTAGCAAAAGCTGCTAGATTTGTTTGCAGAGCAGGTCACTGAACTGTGATCACCTTTGCTGCATGGATGCTACTGGCAGCCTCTACTTTTTTTCCTTGTTGTCTCTATATGTTTCATCTTTGCCAGTCCAGGTGGGGTGAAACTGAAGCAGGACTTTCGTGAGATGCCCCCAAATGCCAGGGAAGCTGTTTGCTCAGCCCACTCTTCCTTTCCTAACAAGGGGATCTCTTTCTAGCTGGGAAGTTCTCTGATGGTGCCAAGTAGTGCTGTCTTGTGAGTTTGGGTGATGCAGGCAAAATGAAGCTGTTTTCCTTTTCTTCTTGTACAGTTATTCTGTTTTTTTTTTTTTTTTTTTTTTTTATAGGCAAAATGAAGCTGTTTTCCTTTTCTTCTTGTGCAGTTATTATGTTTTTTTTGTTGTTGTTGTTCCACTGTGTTGCTGAAGTTCCTTACATGGACTCCTAACCTCTCCAAGAGCTCTTCTCATTCTTTAATAGTTGTCTAACTATTGATCTTGTGGGTGGATGGAGGCTGGGGTCTCCTAAATCGCCATTTTGGTGACATCACTCTAAGCCTCATTTTACTTATTTCTAGAGATGGCAAATTGGTTTCATATGAAGTGAGAGCTGTATTTAAAACAGCAAGAGGCTTGTATTGATTGATTATAATAGAGTAGTGCTGTAATTAGGTAGTGATTTCTACCTTGGACACATAAATGTGCATATGATTCATATGTTAGTCAGATCATTTCTATCCTTAGAATAAATGAGTTATCATGTTCCTTAAATTTCTGTTAATTATATAATTCTGTACACATTAAATTGCTTATATTTATAAGTGTGCCTAAAACATATACTAAGGAGTTAATGTGTGAGCCTATTGGGTCAAGTCTTTTATGACCATTAGAGATGCATTTAGCCTAACTTTGCATCAACGAGTTGCTGCTTTACACATATTTACATTCAAATATGATTTTTTATAAACTCTAAAATGGACATTTTTCTAAAGTTAAGTGGCTTTATTTAATAACCCACAGGGTTGATAACATGTTTATTATAAAATATTGATTGCTGATATGTTACCAGAGTTAATCAATCAGTCCTGTAGATTTAACAGTTTCCTTTGAGTTCTTTGATGATTGAAAACAATTGGCACAGCGTGACATAATGCACAAAATTAAAAGGACGGGAAAAATTCAAATAGGAAATTAGAGGTAAGTAAATAGGATAGTGCAAGTGGTTCCTAAATCGCCAATTGGTCTAACAATGATGGCTTGCAGTGCCACCTGCTGGCCAAAAGTGTTGTTTTATTACGGTTTCATGAGTTTGTTGCCCGCTCCGGCTTTTTCTGTGTATCTATGTATCTATGTAGGGCTTATACACATAAAATTTCTTCTTCAATTGACTGACAAATCGAGCCATTCTATCGCAAGCTCATTCTTGCTATAAAATATATAACAATAGGTTACAATGGGAAACATTTCATGTGACAAAGGTTCTAAAACTTATTTTTCTCCAATCTTGTATTACAAATAGAATGCCACTCTCAGAAATTATGGGAGTTAGAAAATGGAATGACGAGGCACTATCAGAATCTATCACATTTCATTGCTCTGGGTTTGTTTTGGCACTTCAAGTTTAGTGTTATTTCTTAGATGAATCTAGAATACCTAGAGTGTTCTGGATCTATTACAAATGATGGCTAGCATTTCCAGCATCACATAATGTGGCCTGAATATCTTTGTTTTTTAGAGCATGACTGCTTTTATTGGCTATTACTAACCGCAGATGTGGCCCATCTTTAATTTCTCCCCCTGCAGGACTGGCTGCAAAAGCAGCAGATCCTAAATTAAACACGTGATGATGTTAATATGAGCTGGACACCTACCTGTCTTACTAGAAAAAATACTTACTCATTTAAAAATATACAACATATTTGAGCTATTATTTATTTTAATTTTCTCGATAGGTCTAATGACTTATTTCAGGCAGTAAATCACCTAAAGGAATGGGTAATTATTGTGTATTTTTCTCCAGAGATCTTAAAAATATGACAGACATTAAGCAATTCAGGCTAGTTGAGATGCTGATTTGTTGGGAAGATTAGCAGCTAAATTAAGTGACCTCAGGAGAGTCATTTGAAGTTATAACTGTCCAAAATTTTGTTGTGACTAAAGAAAAGAGATATTTTTTCAAGCTTAGTTTGGGCTCTCAAAACTATGAATTGTTAGCTTCATTGACAATTTAAGGATTTATCCAAAAATGGAGTCTGAAGGAATATGAACTCGGTCTGTCCTCAGGAATCCTTCCTTTCTTTCCTTTCGTTTTTTTCTGTTTCTTTCTCCTTTCCTTCCTTCTCTTCCTTCCCTTCTTTCTTTCTGGTGAGAGAAGGAGAACTCGTCAGTGATTCTGGGCATAGGTTTTATCCTGATGCTTGAGAAATAAAAGTAGATGCTGAATGGCTGGCATAGTTGCATCTCCTATTTTCCTGTTTCTGCTACCTACTTCTTTTCATTTCTTTTATTAAAGACTCACTTTAAAGACATTTTCCATTTTGATAATTTTTGGAAATCTAACAACTCTGTTGGTGATACATTATTGTCTTGATGGGAATTATTAGAATATAATAATCAAATTTGAATAATTCTCTGGCCATACACAAAAGCATATGGATGGAAGGGAGCATGAGATCTTCTGTAAATCACAAATAAGTTGTTCATAAATATGAACTCATTGAGATAATTGAATAGAAATTGCTTTTAAACTGCACATTTTATTTGAATTTTATGACATTCATTATAGCTTCAAAAATTTCCTTTTGGCACACAACAGATTTAATTATAATCCTGTTTTATACTTTTAAACATGCTTATTTTCTTTAAAAAGAAGACTGAAATTTAGGAAATATACCCACAACCACCTTAAAAAGGGTACTTATTTGCTGTATGTTGTAGGTATCTCAGTGCATGTGCTTCTTATGAAGAAGCTCCAAGCATTTTTAAAAGCAGTCTAATTTATGCAGAAATGCTATGGAAAAAATAGGTGAAAAATACTATCAAATTATTTTCTTAATTGGTAAGTTGTAGCATAAAATTTAAGTGTCTTGCCTAAATTTATATAATCCAAGGTCATAAATTATATCAGTTTTTAAATCGAATGAAACAGATATTTGCCTCTCGTTTTTGACTATGATAATCTAGTTTGCCATTCATTCGCCTATTCAGTTAATATACATTGAGTATCTAATAGAACTTTTACACTATCTAATAAATGATGATTACTACTCTCAGGGTACTTACACTTTGGTGGGGAGACACATGGACATGTAAGTCAGAAATTTTTAAAGAGTGCACTAAATGTTTTTGATCCAAAGATATTATATGTAAGTATAAAATTATGAGGTAAGACAATTATAAAAACACATAAAATAAAAAAATACAATGTAAAAGACATATATAATTGAATAGGAGTACATATGTGCTTATGAAGCAGTGTAATCAAGACTTTGACAATATTTTGCATCCTGTTTCATGTGCAGTTAGCTGAAAGCTAAATACATTTGACCGGGAAATCACAACACAAGCTTTATTTTCCCCTTCCATCTTTGTTGATATATAATTAACATAAAACATTGGAGGTAAATATTGAACTGCTTTTCAAAGGGTGAGTCAGACTTAGGCAAAATAGGTGGAAGGACAATTCAGTATGAGAAATCAGCAAATAAAGATGCCCAGAGGTAAGTATGCACTGCCTCCTGTGTTCAAGGAACCATGAGAGAGAGATGGGGCAAGGGACTGACAAGACATGAAGATAAATACTGAACTAGGCCTTGGAATCTTTGGGGAGATCACTGAAGGATTTTTAAATGGTTCACAGCTGGGTTTTCTAAAGAGCACTTGAAGAGGTAAACCCTGTTTAACATTGTCCCACCACCAAGCAAGAGCCTGAACTAAGGCTGTAGCTGTCAGAATGAGCAGGAGGGATCTGTGTGTAGGACAAAAGCATTGAGATCTGTTTGTAAGATAGATTATTTGGTAAGTGCGTGATTGTGGGGGAGAGTGCATCTTCCATCTTTGGTGGTTGGTGAATATTGATGCTATTTACTAATTTGGGGAGGAACAAATTTTGTGAGAAAGATTATGGCTCTTACCCCATTGCTTGGGGAGGCAGACAAATATATATACTTTTTAATTTTGCATATTTAAACTTCATCAGTAAAAATACATATCCAATAAAGTTTTGAGCTTGCAACCAACTTGCTGTATGTTTATGATGATTTATATAATTATGCAACTTTTGTTTGCAATGTACATTATAAATAGAAAGTTTAGAAAGATGAGATTGAGAAATATCCACAAATAGTTCTGATATTTTTTCCCCACACTCCATTGATTGCCTTGCAAACTGCAATTTGGAAGCTCCTGCTTTAAAAAAAAGTCTGTAGATTAGGTCACCCAGAAATAATTGTTGACTGAAAAGAGTGGAGGGGTGAAGGTAGCAATACCTACATTTAAGAATACAGTTAAGAGTTGAACAGAAGGGAAAAATAAAAGAAATGGCATGGCCTGAGAGGTTAAAAACAATCTTACACAGCTGACGGAACACAATCCTGTGGTTACTGCACTGACCCACACTTCATTACAGAGTTTAGGCACTGTGGCAGGCACATTCGGGGGGCTGGAGACTCTAAAATGAAACATTTTTGCCTGAGAGAGGCAAAAAGTGAATTAATGATGATACTACAGGGCATAAGTGCTTTAATATTTTTTTTTACAAAAATCTGCATTCTTAATAGAATGTATGTTTGTGTTAGGGAGGTAGGAAACTTAAAGTTTCTCAGAAGAGGTAGTGGCTGATTTGAGGGATATATATGTATGTGTGTGTGTGTATACATATATATACACATATATACATATATATACACAAATATATATATATATACACATATATATATAGTTGTTAAGCAGGAGATAGGTAGAGAAAGCTTAAAAGGTCTGTGACTCTGCTCCTATAGGAGAACAAAATTTTCAGCATGGTACAAGGAACTATCTTCCTGCTGTCTGTCATCATCATGAATACATGCAAGTACTGGCTCATTTATATTCCTGAAGGGTATTACGTTCTTGCAAATTGTTACAGATAACAGTACTCACATTTAAATGAGAACTTTTAAATACCTTTTTCTATTTATAGCAGGAAAGGAAAGAAATTCCCTGGTTCTGCTCCCCGGAGGTGTTCATTAGGGAAAGTTTAATGAAGCAGGCAAACAGGTGCTTTTTATGCGCCTTTTATAAAGGGTTGCAGCAGCGCTCATCCCATCCCTTTAGCTTCCAGCTAGGAGCAGGAGTCATCCACTGAGCTAATAGCTCACAGCAGGGTCCTTTCGTGTGCTGCACATAAATATTCAGAATTTTACCTTCCTCTGCCTGCTGATCGATCATAAACACAGTGGAGGAAGATGGAAAAAAATAAATGCAAAAATGTATAATTTCTGGGTCATAAATCTAAAGTTAGTTTTGGCACAGTAAAATTTAAGAAATATACTGTATATAAGTTTGGTGCGTGAGTTAATAAAACTCTGCAGATTATTATTAAAGATTTCCCTAAATCTCCATATCTAGGGAAAAATAATTCTAGCTAGTGGCCATCTCTCTCTCCTATTGTTTTTTAATCTCTTCCCTTTCCTAACAATTCATCTGTCTGTTGGCACTTATACCATTTACAACCATTCTTAACAGGTTGGACATAATATAAAAATTGCATGCATCCTTTGTGGATTTCATGTAAGTCAGAAAGTTAATATTTTAATCACTTGGATACTCCAATACATGTCAGTTTGGTAGTACTCTTTCCTTCTAACATCCACACACTGGAGAATTATTCTGATTTGTTTCCTAAAAGCTCACTTAATAAATGACTGAGGGAAATGAACAAAAATTGTCCAATTTAGATAGCAACCCATGATTCAAGTGAGGTTTCTCATTATTTATTTAGAGTTGACTTGGAAAACTTCCCTGAACGATTTCTACTAGGATACACCAGAGTAAGTGTATAGTTACTTTTATATAGCCAGTATATGCTACTTCTTTTCAGGAAAGGAATAGAATCTCGAGATCAGTTACAAGCATTTAAGGTATAATAAAGCTACGGCAAAGTGCAAACAATGAGGAATATCCTCCTCAGATAGCTTAAGGGGACAAATATTGGTGAGGCAGGGGGAGAAAAAAGAAGAGATCTTGGGGTTGGATAACTTATTCTCCCAGCAAGAGTCAGTGGTGAGTATAGTAGCATGAAAAATAGATTATACTTTTTAGGCAATGCTTAGAATTATAGTTTGGCTGTGAGGAAGAGATCCAGAAAAGAAAGCCATAAACAAGTTGTCAATCAATTAATCAATCTGTCCCTTAAGATTGGTGATGGGCAGTCTATAGCTGCTGAGGTGGCTCTGTGCCATGAATGCCTGAGGGACTCCTTTGTACTCCCTTCTCAGTCATCCCTGAAGTATGGCCTTTGTTCTTGAGGTTCAAGGTGACATCTGGAGCTCTGGATATCTATGTTCTACACAGCATAAGACAAAGAGGCAAAGGATGGGCACAGATGTTGATTCCATTTACACATCATTAACCATGACTTAGTCACACTGAATACTTAGCTGCAAGGCTGACTGGAAAATGACTGATTTATACCAGGTGTCCTGTGCTCAGCTAAAAGTTGAAGGTTCCATTACTGTAGAAGAAAATAGATACTGGAGGGCAAGCAGTAGTCCCTGCCTAGGCTTTCTCAACAGAAAGAATGTCTTAGTAAGCAGAGCTGTTTCATGAGTGCAGGACCAGTGCAGTGCATGAGGCCCCAGGGATGGGTTCTAGGTCATGCACTTCTCCACCTTCTGAAAACTTACTTAGCTTGACACTACTGCTGCCACCCCGCCCTTCAGAGAGGGACTGGTGTGGGTGTTACAAGAGTTGGGGTCATGCCCCCACATCTGAGGAGAAGGGGCATGGTGGCAGCCATCCCTACCCTGGCAGCACCACAGTAGCCTCTCACACCCACCCCTGATCCAAGACTTAGGTTCTCAGCATCGAGGTTGCAGTGGACTTGGCTGTAGTGGTTTGGAGCAGCAGACCTTGTGGAGAGGATATGCCTGCCTCAACTTCCCCACCATGGCCAAGGCCATGCACATCAGTCTGGTGGCTGGCAGGAAGCAGAACCCAGCTATGGGCAAGTCCCAGCACATGTTAGCCCTGGGATGTGAGTCAAGCCCCTTGCAGCCGTGAGGGTCTGCACTCACCTCACGAGTATATAAGGAACACGTTGACACTGGGGGATACTTTCTTCCTGAATCTGGCTTGAGTTTGTCTTTTGGTCAGCTTCAGTCACTCTCGAAGGATAAGCCACAAAATTAGTCTGAATTTTGATGATTTCTAATACAAATTAAGTGCTCTGTTAATTGCATTTTAAACTGGAATTTTATCATATAAAGATGAATGGTTAAATTCATGCTAATTTAAAATCTTAATATTCTTTACTTAGAGTGAAATAAAGTAGTAAATATAACATGACAAATTGGAAGAGATGTTGCTGAAGAAAGGAAAAAGCTTTATGTAATAATGCCTTTAATGGCGTTTCTCCCTATGTCCCCTGCTGTTTTGAACAGGAAGCCCCACATTTTCATTTTGCACTAGGTCCCACAAGGTGGATCCTGTAGATGAGTTTTCATACTGAAATAGAGGAATATCATGCTTTTGAAGTTTTGGAGGCAAGTTTGTAAAATTTCACGAAAGGATTAATTAGAACAGCTACCCTTCGGCTGTGCAGGTGTGCCCTTCATGTCAAGTGTCAAACAAGATTATATGTTCGCTTTCATCTTATTACCTATTTAACCCTTCTTCATCCATGACCCAATAGGATATTCTCATTAATGCCAATAAGACTTGTGTGCAGTTTGATATTAGCATCAGATGCAAAATAGCCTTGTCAATAAATCAATGTATATATTGCCTCAATAACTGCAATGTAATTTTCAGCATGTCTGGTATAGATTTATACCCTTTTATTATATTAAAGAAATATTGAAGGTCTTCTGTCTTTTCCTAAGTATTTTTGAATAATTGCACCCTTTCTTACCTCTAATTCTGACAGTTTCTGTACATGTAAGTGGAAAAGACAATTTCTACTTTAAAAGATGAGATTATATAAACAAATTAGTTCTCTTGTTTTCTTTTGTCTATGGCCCACCTACTCAGAGTTCTATTTATAGTGCTAGCTTGACATGTAATTTGGTTGCCTAATAGAATCGAGGTGAATAACAAGTGGCCCTACTGTAAAAAAAAAAAAATGTGGAAGATGGATGAAGTAAAATATTTGGTTTCAAGAATTTCCCAAACTGATAGTCCCTTGGATAATACATCTTAACTTTCCCAGTGCGTATTGTGCCACTGTCATGCTGCACATTTTCAGTTCTTTCAAAATGCATCAACTTGCCAGGCCCACTTTGACATTTCCACATTGATGTTTCCTAACAAAACAACAACTGACAAGATACATTTTTAGCCACAAAGACAGCTCCTTCAAGGTTGTACTGTGTCAAAATGCTCTGTGACAAGATGGCACGGAGAGGAGTTATTGCTGATGCATGATACCATATTGCTTCTGTTTTCATTGATGATAAATGCCTCAGTGCCACAGCAAAACCAGCCTTTAGCATTCGTATTATGGGTAAAGTCCAAGGCTGAGAAATGGGAAGATAAATCAGTAAAGATGAAATTTCGGTCATTTTAATAAACCATAGGTAGGGTTTTGATGGATAAATTAGTTTGCTCATGCAATAAATTCAGTGAAGGCTTAACACATGCTGGATACTGCTGTTCTACATACTGGAGATGAAGCGGTGACAATGAGAAATTCCTGCCCTCATGGAGCTTTCATTCTCAGTTGGTAAGAACAGGTGTAACAAGTTAAGGATGTTTAGAAATTATACAGCATAGACTTTTTTTTTTTAATGAATTAGATTGTGGAAATACTATTTGCAGAAATTATTGGGAAAGATACAGCAGTAGTGAGGAAATTGAGTTCTAGAATCAGATAAACTGGAGTTTGACTCCTGACTCTCTCTTAAAAGCTGGGACTTTTGGGACATGAGAGTGATCCACCAATCACCAGGGTGGATTCTACTGATCTGTCTGGCTAGGTGGTTGTCCCATTTCTCTCTCTTCACTCCATGTGCTTCCCTCCGGAGGCTGTGCACTCAGTGGAATGGGACTTCCTTCCCCGATAGGATAGGACAGTTCTTCAGTCAAGGGTATATGAGTAGCTGTGCTCTCCTGTGAGAACCTCCAAACAGCTCTCAAGGTCCATTTGTAGGAGAATGTAGGGTAGTCAAACTTCCAAGACTCCGGACACATTCAAATAAGGCGCTGCATGTGGCAGTGTGCCTTTCTTAAACAAAACAAAACAAAACAAAACAAAACAAAACAAAACAAAACTGACTTTTGGCAAAGAGCTTAAGCTCTCTGAGCCCTGATTTTGATATCTGTAAAATAGGGTAAAAGTAGTCGATTGCCATAAGGATGGAATGAGAAA
The DNA here is from genome assembly GCF_000325575.1 of Pteropus alecto. Taxonomy (NCBI): domain Eukaryota; kingdom Metazoa; phylum Chordata; class Mammalia; order Chiroptera; family Pteropodidae; genus Pteropus; species Pteropus alecto. Next base: position 28,934,797 of record NW_006442484.1, read on the forward strand.
ATGCTTAGAAAGCATTTGAAATAGGGCCTGAATCATAGCTGAGGCCCAGTAATGATTCTGTATTATCGCTAATATTATCTAATGTCTGTATTTTTCACAGGAAGACCTTGATTAGAAGACTAAACCTCCAGCTTTAAGTTCCATAGGAGCTCAATGAATTAAAATTGCTATATTGCACTGCCTCTCACTTTAATGTGCATCCAAATCCATGGAGAGCTTGTACAAATGCAGTTTCTTATTTAGTAGATCTACAGTGGCGCCTGACGTTCTGCATTTCTAAGAAGCTCGCAGGTGATGCCTGTGCTGTGGCTACTGCTCTGTGGATCATACTTATGTAGTAATGTTATAAAGTACTTCGATTTGACAATGATAGGAAAAATAAGACCAGGCACTAGGGGTCAGTGTTAAGCAAAGGGTGCGCCTCCAAACAGTAGGGATGTCAGTGACCTCACTTGACGAGGTATATTAATAACACCAAAGGACAGTAAGGGAAATACCTTGTTTATTATAATATATATATAATATATATATAACATATATATTATATCTATATCTATATATATAACATGCATATGTACCTACATAAATTACAATATGTGGTCGGGTACACAGAGAGTTGAGAATCATGGGGATAGGGATTACTTCTGGCTGCTACCTCTGGAGGATTGTCCTAACTATGTTGGACCACAGTAATGAATTTGAACTTGCTGAGATAAGGGCTTTCATGTCTTTCCATTTGTCCTTCCCTACCAGAAACATCTATCAAAATTGACTGTTCCCACCCCTATCTATAAGAATGTGTAAAACACATTGGTATGCCTCAATCAAGCATCCATATAATAAATACTGGGTATAACTACATCAAGACTCCGCTTCTGATGTATACTCAAGAAAATTGAAAACTTGTACACACAAAAATTTGTACACAAATGTCTGTAACAGCATATTCATAATAAGTAACCCCAAAGTGAAAACAACCCAAATGTCCATCAGTCAATGAATGAGTAAACAAAATGTGGTATATTCATGCAATAGAATATTATTCAGCCATAGAAAGGAATAAAAAACATTCTACTGTATGGATAAATTTTGAAAATATTGCGGTAAGCCAGACACAAAAGGTCACATGTGATTAAATTTATATAAAATATGTAGAAAAGGAAAATCCATAAAGACAAAATAGATTAGTGATTGGTGGGGCTGTGGAAAGGGCAGAATGTGGAATGACTGCTAATGGGTACAGGGTTTCTTTTTGGGGTGATAAAAATCTTCTGGAATTAGGTAATGGTGGTAGTTGTAAAATACTGTGAATGTACTAATAATAATCACTGAATTGCATGCCTTAAATGGTGACTTTTAAGGTATATGAATTATATATCAATAAAAATGCAAAAAAATTAAAGTATATCAAATGCTAGCTGCTAGACCTATAAACAAAATAGTTGACTTTACCCATATTCTTTAATTGGCATTTAAAGGGCCTACTTTTATTATACAGGTCAGTGATAGATTGAAAATAGGAATAAGTTCTTTGCGACTCTTTAACACAAGACGTGGAGTCAAATTTCCCACTCTTTGAAACTGGGATGATCTCTTGGATTTCTTTGTCCAGTATAACGTGGCAGAAATGATATGTGGGAGCTCCAGGCCTGAGCCTCAAGAGCAACTGTGGCTTCCACTCTCGGTTTCTTGAAAAACTGCAGGCATGTGATCAAGCACGAGAAAGAGAGACCATGGGAAGAACAGTCTCAGCTTTTCTAGCCTGCTGTTTCAGCTGGAGGCCTGAATGCAAGGATGAGCTCAGCAGAGACAAACTTTCCATGCAGAGCCCCATGGAATCTTGAGCAAATAAATGATTGTCATTGTTTTAAAGCACTAAGTTCTAGGGCTCTTAGTTACATAGCAAGGTCTTGTGTGATGGAATAGCTGCCATTTCTTAACAGGATGTTGCCGATGGCTATGTAAAATAGTGTTAAATATAAGTCTAAAATATCTGGCAACATCTCACTAGAGTTTTACGATGTCTTCTTTATATCCTCCTTTCCCTCTCCAACCTTATTTTTTCAAGACCTTTCTAGCTTGTTCTTCTGAATTAATAAAGGCCTGATCTCTAAGAAACCATGGCATTCTTTAAGAGACTCCATCAGAGAGGTCCATATGGGCATTTGGTCTTGTGCCGGAGGGAAGAATCTTGACTGAAAGACCTAGAGGTCATTCCTTTTCTGGTCCCCATTTCTAGAATACCACTTAAGAGCCTGGCTCTATGAGATGCCAGCTAGCTAGCATCACAGTGATTTCTCAGTTTATTTTCTGGCTTATTTTCATGCATATTTTCATGTTGACAATGCATAAAAGCAGTCTCATAGCCTATTAGTCTTTTAACTTTTGATTTAGCTATTAAGGTCTACAAGGCAATGTTCACAGGTTCTTGGGGGAACTCAATAGATATTACTATAATGTCCATCACTATTACCATCCCTAAAAAACAGACACTTCTTTAGTGCCTAGTCTATGTAACGAACCTTATCTAAATCCAAGCTAGTCTCCAAAGACTTCTGTTATTGGTAATGCTCTATCTTATATACTTTATATGATTCCTTATCTTCAGTGTCAGTTAACATTGTAATTGAATATTTCAAAAAATTATTGGTGTATAAATGAGTAAATTATCTACTTATTTAATCAATTAACAAATATTTATTGAATGACTACCAGGTCTTGTCAAGTTCCTAGACACTGGGGCTATAGCAATGAACAAAAGGTTCCTACTTTAATGGAGAATATATTCCAGTGGGGGAGGCAATAAAAATTAAATTTGTAAATTATAGGATATGCCATGTAGTGATAAATACTATGGAGAAAAGTTAAGCTGAGAGAGTCTAGAGAGGCCTGTTGAGTGGGATGTTGTAATTTTAATCAGAGAAGTCAAATTTTGATGCAGGGCCAACAAAACCATGACCAACCCAGTGTGAGTCTCTCAAACAAACATGGCCCATGAGTTGTCCCACATCAGGCTAAAATGACTGGACTTTTCTATACCTGTTTCGATTATTCATTAGATGCGGGTGAGGTGGCTTTTGCATCTGAGGCAGATCCTGAGGATATGACAACTTGGCGCTGCCTGCTGACCACATTCTCTACATTTGGGCAGCAGTTTCCTCATTGAAAGGGGATCTAGGCCATCTGTTTTCATGTTTACCCCAGAAGCAAGTACAACATTTGGGCAGAGCATTTGCTGAGATATGACTTATAAAACAGTCACACTAACTTCAGTGTTGTGAATAGACTGTAAAGAGACAAAGGAAGCACTAAGGTGGACAAAGGCTGAGTGAAGGAGACAGTAGAAGAATATTGTAATACAGATAAGACATGGTTATGGTTTGGGCCAAGGTGATAGCAATGGTGTTGGTAAGAAGGAGCAAAATTCTGAATGGATTTTAAAGCTTGTGTGGACAGTGTTCACTGATGAATATCATGTGTGAGAAAAAGCAATAAATGATAACTTAAAAATTTGAAGGGATGAGCAACTGGAAAAATGTGGTTTCCATAACTGAAATAAAGAAGCTTGTAAGAAGAAAATCAGAAATTTAATGTGGGACACATTAAGTTTGTGATGTCCATTCTATATCAGAGTGTATTTCTGGGGTAGCACATCAGAAATAAAAATCTGTAGGTCAAGGCATGACTGTAGCCTGCAGATGTAAGTTCTGGAGTCATTAGCATACAGATGACAAAAGCATGAACTGAAGAATCATCAAGTTAGTGTAGACAGAAAAGAAAAGTGTGGGGACCAGAACTTGAGGTGCTGCACTATGTAATGGTTGTAGAGATGAAAAAGAAGTAGCAGTAGAACATCAAAAGGAGAGGCCAGTGCAGTAGTAGAAAAATATCTAGGGAGACAGGAGATCCCGAGAGGCAAATGAAATAGTGATTTACAGAGGGGTCAGTTGTGTCAAATATTTCTGGAAGGTCAAATTCCAATGTCGTTTTTTACGGAAATAGACAAATAGTCTTAAAATTTGTATGAAACCAGACAAGACCCTGAATAGCCAAAGCAATTTTGAGAAGGAAGAACAAAGCTGGAGGCATTACACTTTCTGATTACAAAACAGTATGCTACTGGCACGAAAACAGACACATAGGCTGATAGAACAGATTCAAGAGCCCAGAAATAAACTCATGCACATATGGTTAACTAATATTTAACAAGGGAGCCAAGAATACTCAATAGGGAGAAAATAGTCTCTTCAATAAATGGTGCTGGGAAAACTGGATATTCCCATGCAAAAGATGAACCCAGACCCCTGTTTTACACCACTCACAAACATTAACTCAGAATTGATTAAAGGCTTAATGTAAAATCTGAAACTGTAAAACTCCTCTAAGAAAACATAGGGAAAAGCCTCCTTGATTTGGTCTTGGCGATGACTTTTTCAGTATGACACAAATAGCATAATCAACAAAAACAAAAATGAACATGAGGTACTACATCAAACTGAAATGCTTCTGCACAGTGAAAGAAAATATCAACAAAATTAAAAGGCAACCTACAGAAAGGGAGAAAATATTTGCAAACCATATATCTGATAAGAGATTAGTATCCAATATATATAAAAAACTCATACAATCAATAGCAAAAAACACAAATATCCTGATTTAAAAATATGCAAAGGAACTGAAAGACATTTTTCCAAAGAAGATACACAAATGGCCAACAAGTACATAACAAGGTGCTCATATCACTAATCATCAGGGAAATGCAAATAAAACCACAATAAAATATCACCTCATATCTATTAGGATGGCTATTATCAAAAAGATAAGAAATAATGAATGTTGGTGAGGATATGGAGAAATGGGAACTCATGTACACTGTTGGTGGGAATGTAAATTGGTGAAGCTACTGTGGAAAACAGTACTGAGGTATTTAAAAAAAAATTAAAAATAGAACCACTGTATGATCTAGGAAACTTCTCGGTATATACCCAAGGAAATAAGATTGCTATCTCAAAGAGATATGTGTACCCAATGTTCATTATAGCATTATTTATAATAGCCAAGACATGGAAACAACAAATACAAGTGTCCATAGGTGGCTGAAAGAATACAGAAAATGTGTCTTATAAATACAATGGAATATTATTCAGTCAAAAAAAAAAAAAAAGATCCTGCCATTTTAAACCAAATGAATGAAACTTGAGAGCATTATGCTATATGCAATAAGTTAAAGAAAAAAAATACTGCATGGTCTTGCTTATAGGTAGAATATTAAAAAAAGTGAACTAATAGAAACAGAGTAGATTGATGGTTGCCATAAGTGGGGGGAGGGCGGTAAGGAAAATGGGTAAAGGTTGTCAAAGTTTACAAACTTCTAGTTGTGAGTTGAATAAGTTCTGGAGATCTAATGCACAGTGTGGTAACTATAGTTAACAATACTGTATTGCATACTTGAGAGTTGCTAAGAGGCCTTAAAAGTTCCCAACACAAAAAAGTATGTGAGGTGATAGATGTGTTCATTAGTCTTATTGTGATAATCATTTCACAGTATACATATATCAAATCATCACATTGTACATCATAAATTTACACAATGTGTTATGTCAATTATGTCTCAATAAAGCTGGAGGGAATGTTTCTGATAGGTGAGATGAAATGATGATCAAAAATTTACCACGGGATTTAACAACATGGTTGTTATTTGTGGATGCTAAAAAGAGTTTCAATGGAATTGTGGGGCAAATACCTGTTTAATGGATTTAAGGAAGAATTGGAGCAGAAGACTTTAAGAGAATAACAACTCTCTGGAGATATTTGCTATGAAGTATAGAAGAGAAACAGGACAATAGGTAAGGGAAATGTGGGTCAAAAAACTCTTTTAAAATGAAAGAAAGTCTAATGCCTTTGTATGTCGTTGAGCATGATCCAGTAGAGAGGAACACATTGAAGATAGAGAAGGAAGAGAGACAGGACAGTTGCAAGAGTGGTGTGCGTTCTTGACAGGAGAGAAGAGATGGGATCGAATGCACAGGGGTTAGAATGCTGACATAGAAGTAGCAAGCATGGCCACTCCCTCCTGAATGTTGGGAAAATCAGGGTTTTTAAACACATGCAGGTAGGTGAGCAGTGGTGGTGGTGGGATCTGCTGAAGATCTGCTGACTGATTCCATTTAGTTTTCCTCTGTGAAATTGAAATTAATGACATCAGTGACAGAATGATGAGAATGATGGGAAGGTGATGTTGAAGGTTGAGGAGAGAGACAATGGTATAAAATTGTTTTCTAGGCAGCAGGGAAGCCATGGTTAAATAATTGTTGGATTGGGGATATTAAAGGGAATAAACCAGAAGAACAAAGCCAGTGGCCAGTGAGTAGGATGCTGGAAAATAAGATATAGAGATTATGTTTATTGGTAATAACAAAGTCTAGATTGTGGTCATGCGTGTGAAATTGAATGTAAAGTTCACCGAAAGAGAACGGGTCAGTGAATGATTGGACCATGTGCATGATGTTAAAATCATCAAGCAATATAAGAATATTTCTGGAAGGTATGAAAATGATTGTGGAGCTTGTCTAGGAATGAGGACAGGTCACTCTAATGATAGAGTTTGTATGGATAAAATTAAAAACTGACTTTTATGGAAGAGAAAGTGAAAAGGTCCGGAAATGGCAACGAGGGGACAGGGTAACAACTCCTCATTTCCAGATTTAAAGGGATGAGAAGTGTGGGATCAAAGAAGCTTCATTTGACAGGGCTCAGGTGAAGACGTGTCCTCAGGGGAGAGTCAGGCTCCAAAAAAAAGAGAAGGGAGCTTCCAAGGATGCTGAAGATACAGGAGACTGCCTAGGATGGACCAAGTCACCCCAGTTTTCCTAAATTGAGTGGATGTCAGTCCTAGGGATGAGGACTGGGCGTTTTGGGTTTCCTGTGGTATTTGACATAAACAGGGATACAGGGAAAATGAGAGCCAGCTGTTGTGTTTTCTAAGAGTAAGCTCATAAATCAAAGTTTGTGATATCCTCAAGCTAAAAAGGAAACAAAAATTTGGTCACTTGCCTCAAATGTGGCATTTCGTGCTATACAAGTGAGAAAGCCAATAGTGACAGAATTTATTTATGTATGCTTTCTCATGAAGTTTCTTCTTGCCTTAACTCAGTACTTTTCTGATGCATTTTTCCAAAGCATATGTGAAAGAAATGCATCTGGAGTTTACAACAGTTTCTTAGATTATAGACCAGGCACTGAGTTGAACCAAATATCATTATTATCTAAGAAAAGGCTTTTACCAAAACAAGAACCCTGGGATGCTATGTGCATGCACACACACCACATAAACTATGTATGCAGACTATTTGTGTACCTCATTGGAAAATCAAAGCAACATTTCACCCTATATTAATTCCTTTAATCAAATCCTCCTAGGTTTCTTATGAGATGCCCTATAATCCTTTTCAATTTGTGAAAGTATTGTTTGAGTGTGAATATGAGAGAAAGGGTCTGTGTGTGTGACAAAGAAAGAGAGACTGGGTTTATTTAATGTATCTTTTCACTAGAATATAAACTCTGTTAGGGATGGTAGAATTTGAGCTGTATCCATGGGCATAACAAATTGCCCAGTACAGTAATATTTGTTTGAGTAAGTGAAAAGAAAGGTTAAACTCTGCGGTGCCTTTTAACAAAACAATATGTTTTATAGGGTGTTTCTATAGCTTATATGGGTAAAATAGATTGTGTTGTTCTCCTGTCTTGATCTTTTCGGGCTGCTATAATAAAATATGACAGACTAGGTAGCTTTTAAACAACAGAAATTTATATCCCACAGTGCTAGAAGCTGGAAAGTCCAAGATCAAGGCTCAGGTAGATTCAATGTCTGGCGAAGTCTTGCTTTCTGATACATTTTTACTGGACCCTCACTTGGCAGAAGGGAAGAGGGAGTTCTTTCCAGCCTCTTCGATGAAGGCACTAATGCCATTTATGAAGGCTCCTCCCTTATGACCTAATCTCCTTCCAAAGGCCACACTTCAGAAGTACCATCACATTGGGGATTAGGTTTTCAACATACGAATTTTGAGGGGCTATAAACATTCAATCTGTAGCATCTCCCAAATATATTTCTATATCATCTTGATTATAATTTTATTAATGGGAAACAGAAGCTTAGATTTTAAATAATAAATATTAATAAACACTGATAGTGTTTATTATGTGCTAAGCATTATTCTAAGCACTTTACTTGTAATGAATTTGATTCTCGTGATAACCCCATGAGGTAGTTAGTTATTATCTCATTTTATATATAGAGAAACTGAGAAGTAAAATATTAGGAGTCAGCAGTTGGGAAGTGGCAGTGTTGGGCATCTGAACCCAGGCAGTCTGTACGTGCTCTTACCTGCTTCATGATAGTGCTTCTGAATGATTGTTCTTAAGACCAGATTAAATTTTCTTTTCGTTTATAATTAAACCAATTATAGTAGTAAAAATAAAGAAGAAAGACTACTATATAAGACTGTAAGATTTTTATTAGCATATAACTTATTCGAGTATTAATTCAGTGCATTAAGCACAACATAATGCCTTTGCCTAAAGCTGGGGAAAATAAATTTGTTGTGAAAACCACTATAAATGACACTATATGCCAGATATGTAAAGTGTCACTATAAATTTTTATTAAAAAGGTTGTATCCGAATATCTCTGTAATTATAGTAAAATAATATTTTTTAGTCAGGTGCTTCTACACGTTTTCAATATTTTTCATTCTTTATTCTCTTTTCATAAATGGTGATGCTTGAAATTATATAATTACTTTCCAGTTTTTCAAAATTAGAACATGTAGGAATGAAGAATTATATATGATAGCCTAACGAAACAATTTCTATTATATTTAAAGGTTAGACTATTCTAATTAGGAAAAAAATGAGTAAGATTCAGTTTAAATTAAAACAAATTTGTTCATCATTTAAATGTTTGCTTCCCCATTAGACTACATACATTATAAGCTTTACACATCAGAAAACAAATCATATGAAATATAAAATGAATATAGTGCATAAATGATCATGGTTCAAATATTATAAAATATGTCTTTAAGCAAATATTTTCATTAGATAATTTAAAATTTTTCCATGAAGATATAAGACTTTTAAAAAGATTTCTGTGCAACACTTAACCCTTAAGCCATTTTCTCAATCTCCTTTGCAGGTTCTGTTTGCCTCAAATGTTCAATACATAACGAATTTGCTCAAGACTATATCCTACATCCACTTACTTCTCAAGCCATATCGTGAAAACTCAAATGCCTTCAAAGCCAGAGGGTATTGCAAATGTTAGTTAAGAGGCCTGGTAGAATTGTTGAACTAGAAAATTCATGCAATATCTAAGTATTCTTAAATTCAGAAATTTAAGACATTTGGTAAAAGTCAAGCAATCAACCCTCCCCCTTGGATTGAGTCAGCTTATTGAGGGCCTGTTCTCTACTCTCTCTCCTTAGGAAATCTTATTTATGTTTCTGGCCTCTTTACCATCTGGCTAATGACTCTCAAATTTTTATACCTTTCTTTGAGCTACATAGTTTTATATTCATTTTCCCATTTGACATTTCAAATATATCCTATATTTAACATATCTCAGACCAGACATCTCCAAACTTAGTTTTCCTTGAATGTTCCCCATCTCCACAAATTGGTCCCCACGCATTCAACTGTACAAACAAGCTATCTGGGGGTTTCCTTGACAGCTCCAACTGCCTTACCTTGCTTCTCACCTTCCCTCTGTCTAATCTCTTAAGGCCTGTTGTTTACACTAAACATGTCTCTTTTGGCCTTCTTTTCACCTCCACTGCCACCAAACTTTCATTTTTTTATAATCTCTTGCTCGAACAATTACAACACCCATTTACAATCTTTCCACCTATTTAGCTTGCTCTACAATCCGTTCTCCTTACTGAAGCCAGAATGATCTTCTTAAAATGTAAATCTGATCTTGTTATTCCTTTGCTTAATATCTTTCAATGGCTTCCATTTGCTCTTAAAATGAAATCCAGACTCCTTAACGTGGCTACAGGGTTCTTTAAAGTTTGGCTTCCTTCATTTTCATACTTCATTTAGCCTCATTCTCCTCTTAGTTCCTTGCACAATAGTCCATCTGGCCTCCTATAGCACCTTTACTTCTTCTGCTCCCTCTTCCTGAAAAGTTTCTGCCATAGCAACTTTGCCCAGAGCTCACCTCTTCCTTCAAGCTTTAGGTAAGTGTCATTCCCCAGGAAAGTCTTTTTGAATCCCTCGGCCTAGAAAAAGGATTCTTTGAATGAACAGATGTTTAAATAAAAGTATAACCTAATGCTTGGTGCCGGCAGTACTTAGAAAGACTATAGGAATACCTAACAAGCCTCTGAGCTCCTCAGGCATTTACTGTTTGGGGATGCTGTTATTTCTCACTGCTCTGCTTACGCCTGAGGCAACTCCATATATCCTCGGTGGGCAGAGTTTGCAGAAAGACCTAACTGAGATTCACTCACTGAAAACAGAGCCGGCAGCAGCTTATGAAGAGTTGTCCTGTCATTTGTAATAGCTCCTCCAACTACAGCCCACATATCTTAGAGATAGCATCATAAACATCCGCTGCTGACCTCCTTTCTGTGGTTTCTAACAGTGGTTTATACTTTAGTAGCAAATTGAGCTCTGATGTCTTCCCTGTCCCAAGGTTCTTTGGAGGTTGACATTTATAAGTCCACTTCCAGTTTTATTGTTTTTAACAATAATCCTGAGACAGGTACAGGAGCCTTCAGGTAATGACCCTCTCCAAATGGGAAAATAATTCCACAGTATTACTGTATATGGATACCTTTTGTTAAAATATATTGGTTGCATATTTCTCAAATTATGTGTTTTAGCTTCTCTGAAAAATCATAAACTTGCAGGTCACATGATTGTCAGTTTCCCAAAAAGGCAAATGTGGTGTTTTGAACACAGTAGAAAATTCATAAATATTGGTATCTGAAATGTCAAGAATATGGTTAATTATACTAATAAGATATGGTAGTCTGTCTGCAAGTTGGATATTTTGGCATATATAAATTTTATTATATTTGGTGGTGATAAAACTGAATATTAGCTGTTCCAAAAACCCTACATGTATTACTTTGTTTTCAGGAGTATATTTGAGGCAAATATCAAGCATTATGTTATTTCTTCCAGAAATACATAAGTATGCATTGCTAATGAATAAAGACATTTATAATATTATTACAGCTAACAAAATTAACAATAATTCCCTAATTCTGTTTAATACTGAATTTATGTTGAGATTTTTCTCGTAGATGTCTTTTTGCAGTTGGTTTAAATAAGGAACCAAGCCAGATACCCATCGCTTTTGATTTTTATGTCTCGTTTCTTTTATACCTTAACAATCTCCCCTCCTTTTGTTCTCTGTGCCACAGTTAGTTGGAGAAATTGAGCCTTTGTCCTGTAGAATGTCTAATACCCTGGCTTTAGCTGATTGTTTTCTTATGGTATCATTTACCTTGTCTCACTATCCCCTCTATTTCTTATAAAATGGTTGTAATATAGACATAACTCGATTCAGATTCAGTTATGACAAGATATTCTTATAGATTGTACTCTGTGCTTCCTAGTGCATCACATTAAGAGGAACACAATGTCTGCTTATTTCACTTTTAGTTATCTTTTCATTTAAGTAGTAATAGCCTGATTCCTCCTTTAAAAATTTCCCTTCAACTTTTTACCTAGTAAAGATCCATTGATTATAACCCTTATCCATTATTTAACGCTTGCTAAATGATTTTCTAATTTAATCATTTTATCTGCACTTATTAACTGTAACTCTTCTTTAAAAAAAAGCTTACTTTATTTGGCTAACTTTTTTAAATAAGAAAAATAGGATGGCTTTTATTTTTCTCCTTAAAATGATAAATTTTCAAGCCACTAAGTTGTATTCTAACAAATTTTATAGTTTCTAATCAGTTTTTTTGATAAGTTTTTAAAATCTTTAATTGTGTAGTATAACAAGGAAACTTTAAAGGGGAAACAATAAAAAGTGATAGAGATGCTTTTTTAGATTTTGACAAACCATTGAGAGAAAGCAGATTCCACTGGCTAGGATTCGTTTAAATAAACACAACATTCACTTTTGCATTCTAAATAATTAAAGTCACTGTTTCTTATTATCCACTTTATTAAGTATTTAATCTGATTGAACAGACTTCTTTCCATTCAAAAATAAACTTTATATTTGGGAAGATACCATATAATAAATCTCATCCATTTTGCATCACTTCCCAGTGTATAGAGAAACTATTCCTAATTTTATTGGAGAAGGAAAAAGGATTCTGTATGGACTACTTATAAATGGCAAATTTATCTTTTAAAACATAACACTTTTAATGTAGAGCATTTTTCAGTGGAGTAGGTGGTACAGAAGGTGATTTTTGCACTTATTATCCCATATGATTAAGTCAACACTTTACATACACATGTAGAGCATTTTTCAGTGGAGTAGGTGGTACAGAAGGTGATTTTTGCACTTATTATCCCATATGATTAAGTCAACACTTTACATACACATACACACACACACACACACACACACACACACACACACAATTGTTACTATATAGAACTATGAAAGCAAATTTAGAGACAATACTATGTGTTTGCCAAATATATTTTTCTTCTTCCTCTGCATGCAGCTTGACTGCATCTCCTAACTGATAAGGTGGGGTTATACAATGAAGGTCCAGGTCTTGGAATGGGGCTCTTTATTTCCTCACAATCTTTTTTTCTTTCTATGTTCTTTCTTTCATCATTACCTGGCTACATATAAAGAAGGAAGAACCACAGTGGAAGAAACCTGGCTATAGATGGCTGCAGGGAGCAGAGATCTCCCCTGGCCCAAATCCGACTATAAGGTGATCAAGGAATGAATTTCTACTGAGGTCTTTGATGTTTATTATAGCAGCTAGCTTTTCTGACTAATACATTATGTACTAAGCAGGTTACTTTCAGACATAACACAATGGCCAGCTTATAATGTCTAAGCAGTAAGGACATTTACAATCTCATATAACAAGAAGTCTAGAGTTCGTTTAATTACAGCGTTGATAAATTTAGTGACTCAGTAAAATCCTAAAGGATCCAGATTTTTCCATCTTTCCACTCTGCATCTTCTTAGGCTGGCCCACTTCTTGGTCTCAAAACACCTCCTGCAGTTCCATATGTCACAAAGAGATGATAATGGCCAGAGACAGTAAAATGACATTTCTCGTCTTTTTTTCCCCCTCAAATTCCTTCCTTCCTTCCTTCCTTCCTTCCTTCCTTCCTTCCTTCCTTCCTTCCTT
>NW_006442484.1:28949323-28953410 GCF_000325575.1 Pteropus alecto
CCTTAATCCATTTTGAGTTAATTTTGGTGTGTGGTGATAGACAACAGTCTCGTTTCATTCTTTTGCAGGTGGCTTTCCAGTTTTCCCAGCACCATTAATTGAAGAGGCTTTTCTTTCTCCACTGTATGTTTTTGATTCTTTTGTCGGAAATTATTTGCCCATATAAACATGGGTTTACTTATGGACGCTCAATTCTGTTCCACTGGTCCATGTGTCTGTTTTGCTGCCAATACCATGCTGTTTTGATTATTGTCACTTTGTAGTATAGTTTGTAGTTGGGCAGAGTGATGCCTCCAGCCTCATTCTTTTTTCTTAGGGTGGCTTTGACAATTTGGGGTCTTTTGTGCTTGCATACAAATCTGATGATTTTTTTGTTCTACTTCTTTAAAAAATGCCAGTGGGATTTTGATGGGAATGGCATTAAATCTGTAGAATGCTTTAGGTAATAAGGTCATTTTAACTATGTTGATTCTTCCAATCCGAGAACACAGAATATCTTTCTATTACTTTGTATTTTCTTCAATTTCTTTTAATGGGGTCTTATAGTTTTCATTATATTGGTTCTTCACATGTTTCGTTAAATTTATTCCTAGGTATCGTATTCTTTTTGTTGCAATTGCAAAAGGAATTATTTTTCCACTTCTTTTTCTGACAATTCATTATTAGAGTATAGGAATGCTATGGATTTTTGAACACTGAGTTTGTATCCAGAAATTTTACTGTATTTGCTTATTGTTTCAAGCAGTGTTCCTTTGGAGTCTTTGGGGTTTTCTATATAGAGAATTATGTCATCCTCAAATAGTGTCAGTTTGACTTCTTCGTTTCCTGTTTAGATACCTTTATATCCTTCTCTTGCCTGATTGCACTCACTAGGACCTCTAATCTTATATTGAATAACAGTGGTGATAGTGGGCAGCCTTGTCTTGTTCTTGATCCTAAAGAAAAAGTTTTTAGTTTTTCACCATTAAGTATAATGTTGGCTGAGGTTTTGTCATATATGGCCTTTATTATGCTAAGGTACTTTCCTTCTATACCAATTTTGTTAAGTGTTTTTAAAATGTTATTTCTTACTCAGAGGTTTTACTGTATCAGGTGTTTCAATTCATTATAATCGTTATACAGGCATACCTCATTTTATTGTACTTTGCTTTACTGTGCTTTGCAGATATTGAGTTTTTACAAATTGGAAACTTGTGGCTACCTTGTGTTTAGCAAGTCTATTAGCACCATTTTTCCAGCATGCTCAGATGATGGTTAGAATTTTTTAGCAATAGTATTTTTAAATTATGGTATGTTATTTTTATTTATTTTTTCTTTTTTCTTTTTTTAAGTGAGGCAACCCTTGGTTGACCTCACAGATTGCAGGGAGCTTATCAGCTTACAATCCCTTATTTTTTAATTTTTTGCACCTACAGCACCTGGTCTTCCTAAGTGGTCTCCCATCCAAGTACTAATCAAGCCTGACCCTGCTTATATGTATGTTATTTTTAGACGTAATGTTATTGTACATTTACTGGACTACAGTATAGTAAAAAGATGTACTGGGAAACCAAAATACATGTGTAACTTGGCTTATTACAATATGAACTTTATTGTAGAGGTCTAGAACCAAACACACAATATCTCTAAGGTATGCCTGTTCTCATGTAATTTCTCATGTAATTTAAGCCTATGGGAGTCTCATTAAATTGGCTTCTATAATCTTTAAATACGGTGCCCTAGGATCATCTTGTGTATTTCCCACCCCAGACCTGTTATCAGCTACTTTCCAAAGAGTGTTAGTTCCTTTTAGTGGGAAATAATATGCAGAGACCATAATCTAGGCCCTGTAGGCGTCTTTGCTAGTGGGTTCACATTACTTTTAGGGCTTTCCAGTGAACAGAGATCGAAAATATGTACATATTTTAATAGAAAAATTTCAAGTGTATTTCAAGTGTTCCATATTCAAGTGTACAATTACAAGGTTAATACTTTTTTGATTTATTGGGGGTGGGGGGAGGTATATAATTCCTTTAATGCCAGATCCATATAATTGCCCAATGTCATATTGTGGGTGGGTGGATGGATAGAAAGATAGGAATAAAAGTGTTTTCTTCTTCCAGGTTACAAAGCAAATTAATCCATGTTTTTCAATACTTTTATCATTTTATTTTTTATTTAGAGATCTCTGATTTATTTGGAATTTATTCTAGTATACAATATGAGTCATTTGTGATTAAGTTGGAGATACTATGCTCATTTACCAAAGTCTTGTGTTTTCTTCTAATAGTTACCTTAATATATTCACTTGACTCACTCTTATATTGATATTGTCTGCTAATAATGTAACTATAATGAAATTAGCTGGTAACTTCCTCTTTGTTATTCCCTCCCTTTACCTCAGAATTTAATTAGATACAATAGCTTCTTACACCAATTCATATTCTATGAGGCAGTGAACTTGTATATTCCATATATTTTGCCTTTCTTATCTACTTTTTTTTTGTCAGAGAATATATTTACACTCTATTTGGTCATGTTATCCCCATTTATTGGTGTTAGCTTTGTAGTTACTTATATTCAATTTATTTTAGTCATAGTTTTACATTTAAAATCCTGAAGCTTCCTCTGAATTCATGGTGGACTCCTCTGATAAAGTCTCAGGAATGGATCTTGGGATCAGTATTTCCTGTGCTTTTTTTGAAATCGTAAAAGTGTAATTTAAAATCAGTTTGGATTGATTTAAAATCCTGAGCCACACTTTTTCCTGACTATTTATATCTCCATTGTCTTATGAAGTGTTGCCATTGATTTCTGTTGCCAATCCAGTTACCTTTCCTTTATACCCGATCTGGTCTTCTTGCCTAGATGCCCAAGAATTCTTTAATTCTAAGTCGCATAGTCTTACTAGAAGTTGCCTCAGTGTTGAACATTTTCTAATAACTTTCCCAACTGCACAATATATCCTTGCAAATATATAGGTTCAAGCCTTTTATCTTTTCAGAACTGTATGAATTATTATTTGTGAAGATCATATTTTTTTCTTCTTTAGGCTCACCTATTATATCTGTTATACTTTCTTCTATATCAGCCTGTTTATTTTTCTACTTATCTGTCCATCTATACATACATACATATAATTTTTGTTCATTATTTTTCTTCCTTTTTAGCCTTTGTTTTCCTTACTTTATCTTCAATGGTATCTCTTCATTCACATTTATTCTAATTGAGCTTTTCTTACTGAAAACAATACTTTTCTCTTTTTTCTAATTCTGTACTTAGAAAAGTACAAAGTACAAAAGTACAAAAGCTCTACTTTCAAATTTTCCTCTTGTTTAACCATTTCATTTTTGAGATTTTCTCTTTTTGGTTTTTACATTTACTTAATCACTTTAGATTTTTCTTAATTTACACTCGATCTTTTTCTCTGTTTACGTGTTGTGGTATTGTTTAGTTCTGATTTGTAATGAGACTTTTTAGTGAACATTCTTGTTTCCGTATATACATTAAGTTCATTTTTTTTATTATCTTTGTATGAGATTTGATCACTCTCCATTTCTGTTACTCACGTGAATTGATATGGGTTTTCTTGTACTTTAAGGAGAATGCTTCTGTGGTGGGGAGTGGGTCAGGGTAGCTCCACTTTTTGATAGCTTTTTTCTATGGTAACTGTAAAGTATTAAAAATATGACTTCTTTGTGTAGCCATGTCCAATATTCTAAGAAATGCCTCCTTGGCACCTCCTTGCATCTAGAATTTGAAAGTTCTTTTTCTTTCACTTCTAAGAGTTTTACCTCACTCCATTTCATCTATTTAAGTTTCTTTTTTAATCCCCTTGGGTCACTGTCCTTCCATAAAAGTTTTTATTCAGTAATTCCAGTATCCCTCATGGGTAGATTTAAAGAGGGCCCTCTGACATTTTCCTTATGTTGGAACTCATCCTCAAATCAAAGCCAGTTTATTCTTATCCAACTTCCATGGATCATTCTTAGATTTGAATGGCCAAGGACTCTAACAAGAGAGTTCTTTCCTTTTATGTGTGAATTATTTTGGTTACTTATTGCTTCTGAGCTCTTAGAACCACTAGAGCTCCCCTTTCTCTACCCTA
>NW_006442484.1:28953446-28956418 GCF_000325575.1 Pteropus alecto
ATACTGGTGGTGGTGTGACACCACCAACTTGTATTCTTAGAAGTCGATAGTGATATTTTGTTACTAGATTTTTTCCACATGTCCATGGATTATTTTTCATTTTGCTATCTTTTTTGTTTTTTTTTATGAAAAGATTGGTGAGATAAGTCTCTTTTTTTACATACTGTCTGCAGTCTCAATTCTATATCCTCTTCATTTTCACAATTTGATGCAACACTAATACTATACTAAATAATCATCTTGGTTTTTAAAAGAAACAGAAGTAGTATAGCTTTGTTGTCATTATAAAGAAGAACAATATTTTTGGTATAAAATTTAAACAAAACAATAATCTCATGATACCCATGCTATTTTTTGACAATATCAAAATTTTATGAAGTGATTGTCAATCAAACGTGTGAAAATGGTAGATGTAAATCTCTAAATGACTCTGCAGAGATAAAGTGGGGGTCAACATATTAGCATTAGTTTCTATTTTGAAGTTAAAAAATTATTTCTGATTAAAAAAAACTCAGTGGAGTTTTGTACTAAGGTGAAGGTCAGCAATATGGGTAAATTTGACTAGTGATCTTTGAAAGAGAATTTTTACCAAATTACTATCATACAGAGTGGCAAACACATCCTAAGTTGACTCCTACTGAATCTCATCCTTGTGGCAAAGGTCGTTCCATTGATTAGGTTACATTATATTGCACATGGCAAGGAGCTATGGACATGAGAGTTTCTTTCAACAGCCACAGGAAATACATTCTAATAACCTGAATGAGCCTGGCTGCAAAATCATACCTAGTTGAACTTTCAGATTAGAACCTGAGAAAGCCTGGGAAAGCTTGAGCAAAGGACCTATCTAAACTGTTGTGCCTGACCCACAGACACTGCAAGATAATCTGCGTGGTTTTTTTTGTTTGTTTTTTGTTTTTTTTTAATGCTGTGCATAAATAGAAAACAAATACAGGATTACAAAGAAAAAAAGTGAAGAGATAGGACAAGGGAAAGGAAAGTGGAGAAGGGACACACTGTGGTAGATGCATTGACTATGTGACCTCACAAAGTGCTGGAACCTCTCAAATGCAGCAGCTTTTCTCTGAACACATTAGAAAATGATAGTGAACTTTCCAAATTAACATTAATTATTAGGTGGATTATTTTTTTAGTGATTGGCAGATCTTGTGTGTAATATCTTTTTGCTTCCTAATTATTTTTTAGTAAGGCTTAGGGCCTTAAAATTGTGTGTGTGTGTGTGTGTATACATAAGAGCACACATGTCAATCTCTATGGTGTATCTATTTTATTATATATAAAACACACATGATTTACATATAATTATATGTATTATGTATGATATATAACATATACTGCATTATATTTTTTAATATAACATGCATATGTATGTGCTTGTGCATGTGTACATACACACACACACACACACATACATCCCTAGTTATTTGACATTCAATTTCCTTATGGCTTATAATGTAAATTTTTCTCTTTATATGGTTTATTATTTTAGACAAAAAAAATGAAAATTCAAATTCAGTAAAGACTGGTAGGTAAAAATGTGTAGTAAAATACATGCAACTTCATGTACCATACCGATGCTTTTAATGTAGTTGTATTTCAACCATTTTTATGCCTCTTAATTATATGGTATCAAAGGTAAGAAAATACCTCTTTAATAATAAAATATCTATTGTTATTTTAAATAAAATTTTTGAATTAATCTGGTAGAAAAGCATGATAAATATCAACTTCAAAATATGATACATAATAGTTTAAAATAAAATCTTTTGTTTAGAAAATATGTTTTATTATAACATTGGATTCTGGAGTTCTATATGATGATAAGTCTTGGTGTTGAATTCCAGTATGGTAAGATTCAACCAGTCTTGAGCCTCACAATATTTAAAGGCTGTTTTTTTTTAATAACAGGTAAGATAATTGTAGCACATCAAAAATGAAAGATAACTTAAAAGTTTTCTGTTGTAATCATATTACAAAGATGAGGAATTGTCAGGTTATGTCACTCATCCAAGATACCACAGTGGCCAAATGGCAAAAGTAGGACTTGAAACTCTCCTGATTTATTTGCGCTTCACTGTTCTTTCCATTATTCTACAGTGCTTCTACATCAACCAGAAGATCTCACATACATGTTTACGCTGGTAAATATTTGTTAAGTGCCTTTTCTGTTCTACATATTGCATGATAAAATCCCTATGGAGTCAGCCCTATTATCCACATTTTATAGATGAGGAGACTGAGGCTACTTAAATCTGTGTAATTGCCCAATGTCATATCATGTGTAAATGGGGAAGTGAAGATTTAACTCTGGCTTCTCTGGCTCTGGAACCAGGAGTATTCATATTCACCAGGGTTCTGGTAGTCAGCTCTCTGTTCTTCATTTCATTCCAACAAAGTCCGGAACATACATAACCTCATTATTCTCAAGAACCTTATGACTTTTGCAAATAGAAGGAATTTTAATCCCCTCAATATAGAGAACTCCTGATAGAATCCAAACAAGTCATTTTAAATGAGGAAACCAACCAGGGTTAATGATATTTTTCAAACTAATATGGTTTTGGGTGAGGACGAGTCAAAAACTAGAATTACGAAAGCTTACTCTTCCTGGTTAAAAATAAAGCAAAGATGAATGGACACATATTGACCAATTTGATAGGGCAAGACTAGGCTAAGCTGGTAATGTGTTCTACAAAGGAGATTTGAAAGTAACAGATGAATGCGGAACAGTAGTGCACAGACTGTCCTGACATAGTCTTCCTTTCTTCTTATACTCTTCATTTTGTGTCTGGCTTCTTTTGCTTTTCTCAGCTTTTCCTATCATTTAGTTCATTTCAGTGCCCAAGTGGAACAGGATTTGGTAAACCTTGTCAAGGATGGAAAATTCCAGGCTATTTCTTGTCTTGCTGCATCCTGAACCTGACTGAGTCAAAAATAAATATATTCTCTCC
>NW_006442484.1:28956583-29079779 GCF_000325575.1 Pteropus alecto
GCTATCAGAAGAGCCAGGTTGAGATGTTTAGAACTCAAAGGTGAGACAGATCTACTGGGCTGGGAATGAAACTCAGAAATCAGCCACTTGAGGGATTCTAGAAAGGCAGATGCATAATAAGTGTCAGCCTATGGTTACCTTAGGGTGTTTCCCAGGTGAGATGAGGTGATTGATATAGAAGTCTGGAAACTAACATTGGTGGAAGTCCATTCAGGGACGCTGAGGTCTGATGAGTGAGTGACAGGCAAATGTCCTGGCTTGCAGGCAGAGCATGGTTTCAGAAAAGTTTGAGAATAGGCAATAGTTAATTGTCCAGGGACACAATGGCTGTCAGCACCAAGCAAATCTAGTGAGAATCACCCAGACCATCGGCCATGGGAAAAATAGAAAGAAGCATAGTGAGATTTCTGTCTAGAAAGTGCTGACATATAAGGCAGGACACTTCTGGACAAATCACTCAAAAATCGAATAACAGGAACTGGGTTACTAAGCAAGAACTGCTTAAGAAGGAGAAGGCAAGAGCTGGTTATAAAAACAAGTTATATAAAAGAAACAGCTAGTTATAAATAAAAGACAATAATGCTAGTCTAGAGAAATACCAAGAACCACAGGACTGATATTATCAAAATACTAAATTCCTGGATAAAATACTTTAAAAATCTCCCTAGGCATTTGAATCCAAAATCTGTAGCAGGGTTGAGCATGTAGGTCACAGAGCTTAATTAGCAATTGGTTTGGTCTCTGAGGAATGAGTGATAGAGAAATGCTTTAGCTTCCTTAATGCTTCCAATAAATTGTTTCCTCTTGTTCTGGCCAGGTGATTGCTGTTTCAGCTATTTTCATTTCTAATGTTGCTAAAGGAAACTCTCAAATAATCCACTGTTTGGAACTCTAATTTTAGATTCGCTCATAAAGGGATAGTTTGTTTAACTTTAAACTTCAAATGTTAAGAATAGATTAACTCATGTCATGAGGCCAAAGTATCGTTATTTGTTTCTTTGAATCTACTCTTTTGTATATTAAAATTTAAATATTTCATCAGTTTCTATTAATATCAGAAAATTCAAAATATGAAACTGTTACTTAGATACATGGCCATCATGTGCTACTGTTTTTAGATTGTAATAGAATGTTTTTAAAAATTCAAATATGTCCTCCATAACACTGAATTTTTATGCTCTGTTGAATAAAAGTACAATTTCTTAATAATACCTATTTTAGAGATGACACTTTTCTACTAATTGAATTGTGATAGGCATGCCTAAAGTGCATATATGATAAATGTACAGCTCAATAACTTTCCAAAAGTTGAATACACCCAGGTAGTCAGAGCTCAAATAAAGAAAAACAAAGCAAAACAATACTAGCCCCTAATCATTACAGTTCCCCAAACTTACTGCTACCCTAAATTATAGCATCATAGATTAATTAGATTATGGGTTAGTTTTATTTTTCGTTGTTGTGATATATATAGTTACATATTTATTATATTAATAAAATAAACTTTATTAATATACGTATTCTTTTAAGTCTAAATTTCTCTGGGTCATAGGTTATACTTATGTTCAGTGTTAGTGGAAGCTGCCAAATAAGCAATGCTTGAGAGTTTGGTTTTTCTATATCCTTGCCAAACCTGTTTTTTCTGTTATCATTTTAGCCATTTTGGAATCTGTACGGATGTTGTTTTGAGTTTTAACTTTCATTTCTCTGATGATTGATGAGCTGAGTAATTTTTTATATGTTTAATGAATAATTGGATATACTCTTTTTAAATTGTCGACTTAAGAGTTTTCTGCATTTTTCTGCTTGGTTGCCTATTTTTTAAAAATTAATTTTGAGTTATATAATTTGTTATAAATCCTTTGTTGAATGTATGTGTCATAAATGTCTTCTCTTACTCTCTGGGGTTGCCTGTTATTCTTAATTGTCTTTTTTGATAAGCAGAAACAATTTAACATTGTTAAATTTATCAATATTTTCTGTCCGTGTTGTATATTCTGTTCAAGAGGTCATTGTCTGCTTAAAAATTACAAAGATGTTCTGTTTTTCTTCAAATGTTTCATTGCTTTACCTTCTACATTTAAATTTGAAAACCATTTAGAACCAATTTTTTGTGTATGGTAATGGGATATAGGGTCAAGATCCTTTCCCACCCCTCATATGGATATTGATTGCCCCAGACTATTTATTAAAGACACCATCTTTTCCCCACTGTATTGCAAGTGATGTCTTATTTATTTATTTATTTTTTTTTTTAGGTAAGGCAACCCTTGGTTGACCTCACAGATTGCAAAGAACTTGCCAGTTTACAATCCCTTATTTTTTTATGCCTACAGCACCTGGTCTTCCTAGGTGGTCTCCTATCCAAGTACTAACCAGGCCCGACCCTGCTTAGCTTCTGAAATCAGACGGGATCGGGCTTGTTCAGGGTAGCATGGCCGTAGACGCAGTGATGTCTTCAACATGACATTTTTGGAGGAACTTTCAAAAGAAAAAAAATGTTCAGGGCACAAAGACATTACCTTTCTTATTTATACTCAAACTTTGATTTTTCCTAAATTTTAAACTGCAATGAAAAAATCTTGGCTAGCAATGCGTCTTAATATTTGAAGGCTATAGCATAAAAGCATTGCTGGATTGCTTATCTTTGGGAAGCCAAACATCCTTTCTTTCTCAGACACAGGTTTTCTATTTCCTTATCACTATTCCTCCAGTCAACTAAAGGATTACCCTTAGTTTGGCTTTCTAGCTCACGGAATAGCTACTTCTTTCATCTGAAGCAGAAAAAAACATATATAAATATCTGTATGATGCCCTTAAAAACATTTAAAAAATGATGTCTGTTTTTCCCATCAAAAAGAGAAAAGCTTGCTTTTTTAGTATCCCCTCCCTTAAATGTCTTTATTGGGTACTATAGTCTAGTTACATATATATAATTTGCAAAAGGTGCCCTTAGTTTTTTAATAGTCTTGGACAGAATTGGATTGATTGTCTTAGGGCACTAACTATTTCAGACACATTTTTTTTCCCTCTAAAAGGCTGCATCTTTGTAATGGACAAAATATTTTGAAAAAAAAGTGAAAACGTTTTAAAGATAAATATAAAATATTTTGTTTCTATGTCTGACTAAAAATTATTATGTAATCATATTCAACAAATGTACATTGACTGAAATTTAAACATCATGACATCATCTCTATATACATATTTATAATACATACATATTCATATATAAGCACATATAAAAGATCCTTTTATTCAAGGAGCTTATAATCAAAATGTATGTCTGTGCATATATATATGTATATATATATAATTTTAAACACATATATATTATTTTCTAAGTTTTATGTCCTTAGAATCTTTTTAAATATTTTAAACTCTAAATTCCTGAAGAAACCTGGCTTTAAAACAGTGCTCTTTGCATATTTACCAGCATGCCAATATGTCATAAATGATTCTTAATGTCAATTCTTGAGGTTAAATCTCAAGCTTAGGTCTATAACTGAGTCAATAAAACATTTTTGCTTTTCTTCTGGGTGGTTATAATTTAATTTTATATCAAGGAATATAGCACATACAAAGCTAATTTTAATCGTAAGTCTTATTTCAGTATATGACCTAAAATTTAGATTCATAAGCTGTCATATCAACTCTTAAGACAACAAACACATTTGACCCATAGCCATGTAATAGAAGCTTGGGACAGTTAATATCATTAGATTATGGGGAAGTCAAATTACCCAGAGTAAAGGATGATGCATCACTTATTAAGTCAAACCTCTTCTCCATTCCACAAATTCACAAAGGTAAAATGAAGTTTATGAAGAAGGCAGCAACCTTGACAGTAGACCTGTCAAAGAGTGGGAATAAGGATTCTCAAAGCACAAAGCCATTAGCTTTAGCTGTTTAAACTTAGAAAGTAGACACAGGTGAGAACAGAAGTTGACCATGATTTCAGCTCAGAGGATGAGAACCATTTTGCCTGTGGAATAGTAAAAGTCCAGGGACTGCAGGTCAGCAGAGCAGAATGAATGTTGTGTGGTCTATAACAATCAGTAAGCAACGTTTTATGGAGTTAATCTCTCAAATGCTAAGATTGGCTAAGTGTGCAAAACACATTGGCATCACTCCTGGGGTTGTTAGCAGTCACCTGCAATTTAAAACAGTTACATAGGGTATCATAAAAAAAGGCATAAATGCTAGGAGCACTTACATTATACAGTTTTCATTGCTAACATGACAATTAAATCAGACAATGAGTCAAAGTCTTCTAGGCTGGGCTAGTTACCTGGTTAATAAATTCTAGTCAATTGTAAGTAACAACGTTAACCTTAGAAAGGGTCTAGTGTCTCCTAGGATATCCTAGGCATATTGATTTGTATTGTATAGGGAGCAGGGAAAACTGCAGTTTTCCCAAGAGTTTTAGCTCATAGCATAGAAAAACCTAAAATCTCTATTGTTAGGTGATGGGATGGATTTTTGTGCCTTTCTCTCCAATCTAGGATTAAGATCTATACTAGGTGGTGACCCCAGATTTATTGAAAGATTTAATCAGGACATCAAAAACCCAAGAGTCTTCAAGCTTTTTAAAAAAAAGGACATGGAAGATATTTTTCCAGCAGAGTATCCCAAGTTTTTATTTGCTTATATAGGCTTCCAAGTTTTGTGGCTTTACAATTAAGGTGATTATGAAACATATTAAGCCATCAATAGAAGTGAGATCAATCAGATAGAGAAAGTCATGTGTCTTTTAGAAGAACATTTTTGAGAAGGAAAATGCTACTGTTCTGATTGTAATGTTATTTAAAATAATTTTTTATTTTTCATTTATAAAATAACCATATATTAAAAATACTCTGTAAGGCATAATACAAAGATGACTAAATATAATTTGAGACAAGGGGTGGAATTGCGAGAACATTTCCCTATTTATTCCTTATAAGATTTTACAGAATTCATCGGCTTTTCAAATGAATTGTAACCTACTTCCTTCTTTGCGATTTCATGAGATAGAGAAAGCATGTGATCCAGACCACTCAGGAAAAGCTCACATCAGTTTTAGTTTAGCTCACTCAAATTTAAGTTTTAGTATTTTCTCATCTCCTCAAGGAAACGAAGTGTCATAGTTACATGGAACACAGAATGGTGGTAAAATGAACCGTGTCTGTGGATCCTAATGGTTTTCTGCAAAGTAAGGTATCTTTCATACACTTTAGTCCTCTGTAAGTTATTTTGTTCTATAGAAAATGTCATGGTTATGGAGCAATTCCTAGAATAGCCCATTTAAATGGATGATTTCCAACAGTACAAAAATTCACTGGACCAAAAAAAAGTGCTGCTAGAGATAAGTCACACCACCTTGTTTCAGTTCCTTTTGTAGAACTGAATGAATAATCAATAGACCCATCTGAAATTCAATTTTAACTTAAGGAATCCAGATATTCCACTTATAACCAGATGAGAAAACCAAGACAATGCAGTATGGGAAATGTATTTTGCTAGAAAAATCTACACTCAAGTGGAAAAGTTGTTGTAGGAGAACTGAGAGGGGACAGAAGAGACTGTAATTTTAAAAAGACAATACAGAGAAGAAGGAAATGAAAATTTATTTTTGTTTTAGTTAGATATAATTGACATGTAAAATTGCATTAGTTTAAGGTATACAACATATGATTTAATATATGTATATATTGCTAAATGATTACCACAATAAGTTTAGTTAACATCCATCACTTCACATAGTTACATTTTTTTCCTTGTAATGAGCTTTTAAGATCTACTCTTAGAAACTTTCAAATGTGCAATACAGTATTGTTACATGATTTATTCAACAGATTATTTTTTTCCTCATTGTGTATTCTTGGCTCCTTTTTCGAAAAATTAATTGACCATATATGTTTATTTCTCTATTTCTATTCTGGTCCATTGATCTGTCTGTTTTTATGCTAATACTATACTCTCGATTATTATAGTTTGAAATCAGAAAGTGTGATAACTCCTGCTTTATTCTTCTTTCTCTTTATTTTGGGTGTTTTGTGGTTCCATAAAAGTTTTAAGATTGATTTTTTTTTTTATTTTTGTGAAAAATGCCATTGGAATTTTGATAGAGACTATATTGAATCTGTAGATTGCTTTGGGTAGTATGGCTATTTTAACAATTTTAATTCTTCCAATCCATGAACATAGGGTATCTTTCTATTTATTTGTGTCTTCTTCAATTTCTTTCATCATCGTCATAGTTTTCAGTGAATAGATCTTTCACCTCTTTGTTTAAATTTATTTTTAGATATTCTTTTGATGCAGTAGTAAATGAGATTGTTTTCTTAGTTTCTCCTTCTGATAGAATGTTGTTAGTATATAGGAACACAACTGATTTTTGTTAATTGATTTTCTATCTGACAACTTTACTAAATTCATTTATTCTAATTTTTTTAGTGGCGTCTTAAGGTTTTCTATATATAAAATGTTAACTGCAAATAGTGACAGTTTCACTTCTTCCTTTCTGATTTGGATGCATTTTTTATTTCTTTTCTTGTCTAATTGCTCTGGCTAGGCCTTCCAGTACTATGCTGAATAAAAGTGGCAAGACTGGCATTATTGTATTGTTCCTGTTCTTGGAGGAAAAGCTTTCATATTTTCACTATTGAATGTGATGTTAGCTGTGGGCTTGTAATATATGGCCTTTATTATGTTGAGGTACATTCTTTCTATACTTACTTTGTTGAGATTTTGTACCATAAGTAAATGTTGAATTTTGTCAAATGCTTTTTCTAGATCTATTGAGATGATCACTTGATTTTTATCCTTCATTTTGTCAATGTGGTGTATCACATTGACAGATTTGCAGATGTTGAACCTTCCTTGTGTTCCTGAAATAAATCCTGCTTGATCATGACATATGATCCTTTTAATGTGCTATTTAATTTGATTTTCTAATATTTTTTGAAGATGTTTGCATCTATGTTTATCAAGTCTATCAGCCTATAACTTTCTTTTCTTGTGGCATCCTTGTGTGGTTTTGATATCAAGGTAATGATGGCCTTGTTAAATGAGTTTGGAAGTGTTCTCCCCTTTTCTTTCTATCTATCTATCTATCTATCTATCTATCTATCTATCTATATAGATATATATATATTATATATATTATGTATATATAATTTTGAACAATTAGTATTAATTCTTTCTTAAATGTTTAGTAGAATTCACTAGTGAAGCCATCTGGTCCTGGAATTTTCTTCATGAGTGGTTTTCGATTACTGATTCAACAAATTATTGTAGTCTTAGTTATTTTTAATACTTTTGTTTTCTAACCTTCATTCTAGATGTATAATTGATTTACTCACCACCATTACAACATAAGAGTATTTTGAACTCAATTATATATTTACCTTTACCAGTGATATTTATACTTTCATATGTTTTTCTGTTACTAATTAACATTATTTCATTTCAGCCTGAAGTTTATTTAACAGTCTATTTGGATGAACTCCGTTAGCTTTCTCTTGTCTGGCCAACTCTATCTCTTTCAATTCTGAAGGACAACTTTGCTGAGAAGAGTCTTATTGATTGGCAGTTTTATTTTTCTTTCAGTACTTTGAATATATTGTGCCACTTCCTCTGGCCTGCAAAATTTGTGATGAAAAATCTAATAGTCTTTTGTAGTTTTCTACTACAAAAGTGCTTTTCTCTTGCTGCTTTTAAGATTCTCTTTAACTTTTCACATTTTAATTATAATGTGTCTCAGTGTGAAGTTTTTGGCTTTTTATTTCGAACTCTGGGCTTTCTGCATTTGGGTTTGTTTTTCTTTTTCCTGCAGGTTTGGGAAGTTTTCAGCCATTATTTCTTTGAATAAGCTTTCTGTCCCTTTCTCTCGTCTGTGACCCCCATGATGTGAATGTTGGTCCACTTGATGTTGCATGGTAAATGTCTTAATCTGTCTTCACTCTTTTCTATTCCTACTTCTTTTTGCTCTTCTGACTGGATGAATTTTACTGCCCTGTCTTTGCATGCACTAATTCTTTCTTCTACTTGATCTAGTCTACTGTTCTACCTCTCTATTGAATTTTCATTTTAGTTATTATATTTTTTAGCTCTGTGATTTCTATTTGATTTACGTTATCTTTCCTCTTTATTGAAATTCTCACTGTGTTCATGAAGTATTTTCCTTACCTCAGTATTTTTATCACTGTTATTTTTAACTCTGACAGGTAAATCACTTATCTTCCTTTCATTAAGGTCTGTTTTCTAGAGTTTTACCTTGTTCTTTTGTTTGGAACACATTCTCTTTTTTTTAAAAAAAAAAATTTTTTTCTTGACTACTTGCATTGGTTTTTGTGCATTAGATAAAACAGTCACCTCTCTCAGTCTTGATAATGTGGTCTCCTGTAGGAGATGAACCTTATCATTCAGCCAGATCTTGGATCTTGATTATCTCTCAAACCTCTGATTGTCCATGCTGCCTTTGTTCTTATTGGCTCCCAGTAGTTGAGGATGTGCCAAGACCTTTCAGTGTCCCAGTGGAGAGGATCTCAATCAGCACTGATTCTATACCAGACCCTTAGGCAGCAGCTTTTAAAGTGTGCAAATAGGCCTCTTTCAGGGAAAGACTGTCACTTGGCCATTTTCTCTGCACCCTATGTCCTGAGCCTACAGGGGGTGGCCTCAGTGAGTCTTTGAGAGCTCACCAAGAATTGTTTATTTGTTCGCTATGGTCTTGTGGACCTCAAGGATGCAAACTCAGTTGGCTTTCAGAAATAGATGTTTTGGGGCCCTATTCTTCCAGTGGAAGTTTTAAAAATTGGAGTACTAGATATTGGGTCCAAATCCTTCATTCCTCAGGGAGAAGCTGGTAGTTGGGAGTTCCCTCCTGCTTGTATGTCATTTTGCCAGGACTAAGGTTTATGGTAAAAGTGTGTCTCCTACTCATTTTAATGTGGGTATTTTCTTGTTTACCCTATGAATATAAACCTTTCCCATAGTTTCTGGATTTCTTTCAGAGGGAACTGCTCTATGTGTAACCATACATTTGGTGTCTTCATGGAAGGAAGGAAGTTCAGGAGCCTCCTATGTCGCCATCTTGGACCAGAACTATGAAAATTGATAAAACTCTAACGGGTTTTGCTGGATCTTCTGAGGGAAATAACAATGGAAATGTAACCTTTCAGTAAGAAATACTTTTAAAATTAAATCCATTATGTGATAAATGCTTAAAAAGAAACAACTGTTGGCACAGAATTACTATTAACTGAAGGGCTAACAAGAAAATGCATATTGTAGTAGTAATAGCAGGTATAGCAGCAGTATGTACTCCAGTCAACCTCGCTTAGGTACATACTTGGTTGAGTATAAAGGAATTATTTTGGTTATCTTTTTTCCTGAAGTATTAAATATTGGTGTTCATATATAAAATTCCTATTCATCCTTCAAAGCCTAATTCCAAATGATATCTTTTCTCTTGCCTTCATCGATCAAATCCAGATTATTCTCTCTCAAATAGAAATCCTTATGCATCCTCTAATATGGTGCTCAACTTTTTGTATTATAAATAATTATTTATTAGTCTTTGTCTTTTTTACATCTTATGTTGTATTTATGACATGTAATGACCTGTCTTCATATCTTGTTGTATATTCAGTATTTGGACAATGTGTGGGATTTTGAGTTGCTTGATAAATGTTCATTGGGTTACTAAATACATTGGGTTACTGAAAAGGACTCTCCTTTAGAATGGCACTTAATTTCTAAAATAATTATTATGTCGACTCAGAGTGGTTTGATCAGTGAATGAATATTGATTGAGTGCCTGTGATCTTCAGACACTCTGCTTAGTGTGTTCACCATCCTTTTTTCTCATCTCTTCTATTTATTTTCTTCCATGATTCTTTTATTGGCTGATACCATGCTATTCATATTTACTTTCTTTTTAAATATTCTCTTTTCAATTTGCATAAAATAAATATCTTCAAAAGCAAAATAAAAGTTATTCTTTTTAAAAATAAGTATTGGTAACTAAAATTTCTTTACTATTATCTTCTGTATGCGTGTCTGTTTTATCCTACAGTATCCATAAGAACTGAATATGCTATAATTAGTAGTAAGAAAGATTCTGGATCTTCTTTAGATAAAAGTAAAGCTTGGTGTTTAAGTAAAAAGATATCTAGCCATTAATTTATATATTGATTCATTTATTTGACAAAGATCTATTGACGCCTTACTATTTGTAATTGTAAGAAACTGTAAAAATGTAAAAGACCTGGGTTTTGCCCTCAGAGACCACTTTGATTCCCTGCCTCCTCTCTCTTTGCCACATGAAATATACAATAATTTTGGTTATATTTATTTCTTATCTCATTCCTTGAGCCTTTACTTATCTCTTTATAAATGAAAAATATTTAGAATTTATTGTTTCCAAAACTGAGTCCTGGAAGGAATTTTGTATCTTCCTTTCAACTGTAACTTACAAGCCAAAGCAGAGCTTCCAGTTCCTATAAGGAGAAGGGAAGTTTGTTCTACACTTTGTATCTTTCAGTATCTGTATGTTTATTTAGCGAGAACCCCTGGTGTAGCTGGGAAAGTGGTCAAAGTTTCCTAGATGTTTGACAAAAATAGTTGTGATTTTATCGAATGCTTGTTATGCAATGCAGAATCAGCTATTTTTCATTTTAGTTAAGAGAATATTTTGTAGTTCCTAAGCCATTAACTGCACTCAATTTTCACACCGATGACCATCTCAGGAGTAAATACAGACTTGTCTAGTCCAGCACATAGTGATTTCCAAGAGATTTTCTTTATCCATAATAAATAATATTTATTCTCTTATATATGTTATTGAATTGGAGCTATTTATTACTTGAGCAGAATGTTTTTAAATTAGCCTATTAGAATTGATTATAACTTAGTAATGAGTAAAGCTCTGGTTATATAGTAATTTAATAGCTTCAGCTTCCAAAAAAACATTTTTGGCCAAAAGAAATATATTTATCTCATTTAAAATAAATAAAAAACTTATTTTAAGAACTAAAATGTTATTAAAATATTCTTAGCAACCCATTTTTACCATTTTAATTATCTTAAACATATAAGAATGTGATTGTGTCTTTAAAATTTAATACCTGTAGAATTTCTATCTTTGATAGCAGAATCTATAATTACTGTCCTTTAAATGAGTCCGATTCTTTATCTTCTTGAAATAAAAAATAACAGATTTGAAAAGTAAACATTTGTTTTCCAAGTACTGAAACTTGGATGTATAAGGTACTTTTAACTTTCTAGATTCTGTATTGTAACTTTATTAAGTATAAATTTCTAAGTGCAGAGTAATTCATTGAATATGAAAATACATATTGTATTTTTAAGATCATTCATTTCGTACACCTCACAATTGTTTGGCACATACTGCATGCCAAATATAGTGCTAGTTACTGGAAATAAAATGATAAAAACCTACATGCTTTATACTTTAATGTTGCTTAAAGTATGAGGGGCAAGCTGTGATACATACTATAAAAGAAGTGTGTGTGAATGTCCGCTGTAGAGAGATTTAAATTGGCATGGAGGTTGCTATAGTCTAAATGTTTGTGTCTCCTCCCAAAATGCATATGTTGAAACCTAATCTCCAATGTGATGATATTTTGAGATAAAGCCTTTAGGAGGTGATGAGATTATGAGATTGAAGCCCTCATGAATGGGATTAGTGTTGTTACAAAAGAGGCCTGGGGGAGATCTGCCCTTCTACCATGTGGAAACACAGTGAGAAGATGAGTATTAATGTGGAAGCAGGCTTTCACCAGACACTGGATCTGCCAATGCCACGAACTTGGACTTTCCAGCTTCCTTACTGTGAGAAATAAATATTTTCATTTTTAAGCCACCCAATTTATGATATTTTTGTTATAGTACTCCAAATGGACTAAGACAGGGGTCAAGGAAGGCTTCTAAGTGGAAGCATCACTTAGAAATCCCAAGAATTAATAGACTTTAATCTATGAAAAAGGGAGAAAGAGAAATGCAAGCTTAGGGACGGATGCTGCAAAATGTGTGATGAGAGATCATGGCAATGAAATTATAATTGTTTATTGATGCACATGAAATTATTGATACTTGAATATTTTTGACATAAAATGGCAATTTCATATGTTTCAACCTAATATTAATGCAATAAGTATGGAAAAATTAACATCCAGAAGATCACAATTAAAAAAACAGTTGGTCTGTTCTTATTCTTAGGACTCTCAATTACTGTCTCTAGAAGATAGAAAAAACAAAGTAATTAAGCAATCATATATATCCCACGGGTGTTATTATAACAAGAAACATTTTTTTTTATCAGTTTTTATCTTTTCTTTCAAAATTAATGACAGAATTAACCAACCAACCTTTAAACTACTCACAGTGGGCATAGTTTAGATATAAGCAGAAGTGCTTTTAAGAACCTTGCAAATTTGTAACTACAAAATCCATAGAAGTTTTGAACAAAGAGTGGAATTATAAATGTCTCAATTAGATTAAATGAAGTCACTCAGGGGGCTGGGGAATGGATTATATAATCATATAATTAGATAATCCTTTTTGCCTATTGTCTCAATAGCATCATTTTCCTTCTGAAAATCTTTAATGATCCTGTCGCTTTTGTTTAGATTCTTTGCCAAGTGCCTGCTGTTTCAAGGAAATGCTTATTTACTGTCCTTGCGAACAGTCTCTTTTTGGTGAAAAGAAGTGGAGGGTTGTGAGGTTAGGAGAGTTGGTGGCACTGTGGTGGGGGAGACACTAGAGTGTTTATACCCTTTTTTTCTCCTACCACAGATTTCTGGAAAAATTATACTTCTGTGATTTAATATAAAACACTTGACACCAAATGTTTACACTAGAATATAATATAAAATATGATTACTGGACTTGACAAACGACTGGCCCATTCTCTTGTGCAATAAGAACTCTACCAGGAGCTAGTAGCTTCTCTATTTCTTTAAAATCTTGTGTGGAGTAGTGTTCCATGAGTCCATGAAGACTGAGGCTTCATGAAAAATGTTTAGCTTCAACTAAATAATTTTCCACAAAATAATCTGACCCATACTGACAATATGCATCATAGATACTCTGTACTTGGCAGTTATCCATTAACGATAGGCAATTTTCATTAATGAGAGTAAGTAATGTTAATTTTATACAGCCAACCAACCTTTTAGTTTACCATTTCCTTGATGATTCTCTGGAATCTAAAAGTCAAATGAATATGGAAAATTTTTTTCCAGATGTTTACATATTTCAATTCATTCATGTTCTCTCTCACACTCAGTTTACTATATATTAATTTCCATCACAATTCCGATTACAATCTGATTTTTGCCCATTGTAGTCTGCTAAACTGTTCTAATGAAATTTACCAATGACTACAGGTAATCGGTGAAGGTTTAACTTTGTATTAAAAACTCTAGAACTTACTATTAGACTTTCTTATTCTGTATATGTAGTATTTCCCCTAGTTCACTGTACATACCTTGCTTTTGGAAATATTTTCCTCTACTTGACTTCTATGACACTGGGCTCTTCTGAATTTCTTCCTACCTCAGACTATTTTCCAGTCTTTCTTACTTAAATTCTCTCTTACTTCCCTTCTAAATGATCACATAATTGATAGAAACCTATCAATTATGTATATGTTCCTTTTTGGTGATCTGATCTTTTCTAATAAATTCAATTACTTCCTATATGCTAACAACTGCAATACCTTTACCTTCCAAGTCTAATCTGTCTACTGAACTACAGATCTATATTTCCTATTAAAATATTTGTTCAAAATTTATTTTTTTCCTCACTGAGTGTTTAAGTATACATTGTAAACACAATCATTTTATAATCTAGGAGCAATAAGGAATCTTTAATTACCCTTTTTGCTAATGCTCTTGCCCTCACCTAGCTAAGGACAAATATCTTCTGAAGTGTGCAAAAACTCAGGTTTATAGCACCTGTAAGTCCTTGAAAAATAAAACTATTTGATGACAAATTCAGCCAACCAAGAGGTGAATGAAAACCATGGTCTCAGGAATGAGGAAGCAATAAGAAAGAATACTAAAATTCTATCTAAGACTAAATAATAATGAAAATAAATTTTTGATACATAAGAAAGATAAAGGACATCAATCTGAACAAAATATCAAATGCATATATGACATGTTGGGGGATAGAGAGCAAATGAGAAGGTGGAAGAAAATATAGAAGTATATTTTTCTATCTTTATAATTATATATTTAAAATTTTTTTTGAGAAATCTTAGTAAAGATTTACTTATATAATTTAAAATGTTAATTATATCCATTAAAAAATTAA
Source organism: Pteropus alecto (assembly GCF_000325575.1). NCBI lineage: Eukaryota > Metazoa > Chordata > Mammalia > Chiroptera > Pteropodidae > Pteropus > Pteropus alecto. Next base: position 28,970,912 of record NW_006442484.1, read on the forward strand.
GAGCATGCTATAAATCTGTGTAACTTGATGGGAAAAAAATCACTGTCAAAAGAGATAATAGAGACCATGTACAACATATCATGGGGAAAAAATGATTAAACATTTAAAACACAAAATTATCAACTTCAACTGAACATATTTATGATAATAAATGTAAATAAGAAAAATTATCTATTATACAAAAAGGCTCTCAGATTGAACAATAAAATGAACAGAATTGTTATATATTAAAAAAAATTTGTCAGAAATAATATTCCAGAGTGAATGAGCAAGATGCTTAAAAAAATTAGATAATTCTTAGTATCTATTCCTGATGTTTTAAAAAGCAACTTAAAAACTCTTAGTAAAATAAGAATAGAAATTTTCCTACAGTGATTTTGTTTAAGGCCTGATGAGACACCTAAGCATTTTTATTAAAGTTGGAAATAAAACATGAGTCCAATATTGCCACTGTATTTTAACATTGTTCTCGATGTACTGACCAATACAATTAGACATGCAAATAAAATGAAATAAAATGAGTAGTATAAATATTTTATAAAGGATAAAATATTTTATAAAGGATAAAATATTTTACGGTCAATATGATTTTATATATGAAAAACCTAAAAAATAACTTTAAATCAATTTAAAATAAGAATTCAATATACTAGCTGCTTGAACTTTTAATGCATAAAATGTTAATATATAAATAAATGTACAAAATATTCTCTAGTACAAACAAATAAGTAAAATGAGAAGGGAAAAAAAGGAAAATATTTTATTTACATTAGCAATAAAAAGACGAATATTTAGTGTTCCAGTTACCCATTGCTACATAACAGAACACCTAACTTAGTGGCTTAAAACAACATATTTCCTATTTTCTTTCAGGATTTTATGTTTGACCCGGCTTAGCTGGGTGTTTCTTATTCTCTTCTAAACAATTGCTTCATAAGTAGCACTTTCAGTAGCCTGTACAAAGCTCAATCTTCTCTGGTCTTAATGTGTAACGAAAACACTGAAGTATGAGTCAATACAACTGTAATAGTAATTTTAACAAATAGTAATCGGCAGTGTACAATGTGTCAGGCCGTGTTAAGTCTCTAACTTTTAAGTCTTTTGGAGTCACTGTGACTGTATAAGAAAAGTGCTGCCTTCTCCATTGTACTAGTTGATAATGGTGGAGCTTTTTACTACTGCTCTCTGAGGCCTCATGACTGTTTTACCATATTCATTACTACATTTGGAGGAGAGGAAGTAAAGATCAAGATGTGCAACACCCAGGAGATACTCAGATAAAATTAGGGAAGGCTTTGAGGGTGGCTGGACACTCTATAATATGGAATATTATTGTCACTCTATTTTTTTTTTTTTTTGGTTCCTAGACTGGTATAGCTAAGAAAGTATAATTTGTATGTCTCCTGACTTAATTCTTATTCTAGAAATCACCTGTGAACAGTTTCTTGAATGTGACATTTTTTTCTCTCTTCTCAGAGCTGCATTTAGCACCAAAGCTGTGTCAAGAAATATATGGTGACAGAAAGAGACTTTGGATGGTGAACACACAATGCAATATACAAGTGATGTATTATTGAATTGCACATTTGAAACCTATGTAATTTTATTAACTAAAGTCGCCCCAATAAATTAATAATAAAATAAAAGAACTTCTGCATTATAAATATGGCTACTGGCACATCACAAGTTTTAATGAGGTAGCACAAGTGGCCTTATGTAAACATTCATCTACCCACCACACCCCCACCCTCACACCACCACCATCCCAATCCCTTTAGGCAGAGAGGACTAGAGAAATTCTGCCCCAATTATTTAAAAATATGTTTGCCCTTCAGCTAATACCAGAGAAACCAGAAACAGAAAGGTAAGGGGGCAGAGTAGAGGGGTTTGATGTATTTGTTTGGTTTATGCCTCTGTGTATATTTTTCCCAATTTCTTCTCATCTATTTCTAATAAACTGTTAAGTAAAACATTCTCTTCACACCATCTAAAATAACACTTTATAATTGAAATATAAAATGCGATTGCATTTTTTTTCAAAGTCCAGCTGAAATATACAAATGTATCAGTCAGGACCTGCCTGTGTTGCAAGGAGCAGAAAATCCAACTCAAGTGGATGTAAGCTGAAAGGAAGTATTTGATCTGTATAACTGAATATTATAGATGTGGTGCCAGATTCAGATATAACATGATCTGTGTGTTCATGCAACTATTATTTTCTCAGATCCTGGTTCTGCCCTATTATATGTGTGCTTTCTTCCTCATTAAGCTCCATGGGATCCTAGTAGCTCCAGTTTTACATTCTTACAGTCTAATACTCTCCACTAAGGGAGACCTTCTCAACTGGAATTTAAATGTGTGAGATTTAAATACTGATGCATTAAGATATTGTCTCAAGACTATGGATATATTGCACATGAGTAATTAACTTTCTTCCTCAGCATCTTGGATGGTAACAGTGAGGTACTGTTGGGAGAACTGAGAAGTAGCCATTGAAATCATTTTCTGTGCTGTAATGCATATGAGGAACCCCAGCTGAGAAAGGCTGAGGAGATTCTAAAAATATCCAGATCTAACTCTTAATGGTTTGTGTTATAACCAATAATCTTCCATGATTCAGTCATTATGGCCAGAAGGATATAATATACAGATTAGCTAGACCTAACTCATAAATGTGCATAAAAGCTGTAGACTGGGTGACTTAAACTAAAGAAATTCATTTGCTCACCGTTCTGGAAGCCTAAAGTCTGAGATCTGGGTGTAAACAGAAATCTCTCTCTCCTTTCCTCATGAGGAATCTAATTTTGTATAAAGGACCCCAACTTTATGGCCTCATTTAAACTTAATTACCTCCCAAAGGCTTTACTTCTAAGTACCATCACACCAGGGTTTTAGGGCTTCATGTAAATTTGGGGGGCACACACTCAGTTCCTAACAGAGAGGAAAGGAGTAAAATCTACCTTTTATATACAGATCATGAGAGGGGAAAATGGTTGTGGAAAAGAAACACAGGGCATTGTTAACTGGAGAAGGGAGAGAGATGTTGGAAGCCAAATAGAACAATATCTCTTTACCACATCGTATTTACTTCTTCTATAAGCATTTTTACTCTGCCAATTTATAGTGCAGTATTGGTTAGAAATTTATTTCTAAATCAAAAGATATTTTAAGTGCCTTGATCACTCATGAATTTTCCTGCCATGATTTCAATATTACATATTCTTGAAACAGCGTTTATATTAGTAATGATTGCGAGATACTGTCTTTAGTGATTTGAGACTTTATAACATTAAAAATGTAAACTATACAAAGTAAACTATAAGATATAACTTGCAAATAACGTTGACACTTTTAATTAGTAAAAAAAAATATATACATATTTTTTCCTGGAGGAGATAGGCAAAGAATGACATTTTTGATTAATTTCACTGTTTTTCTTTTTCTTTTTTTTTTTTTGGTTTCAGCACTCCCACATATTTCCTTTCACTTCATGTCAGATGCAATTTCTCAAGCTGAACAGGAGTAAATTCTATTTATTTCCACATTGTCACTCCTGTTCAGTTTGGTTATAAATGAAATGAAAGCATATTGTACAATAGACCCTTACATGTGCTGCAGTGGCAGAAAATGATTTTAATACACAGGAATAAATGTTACATGTATTTAGGCCTTTGACTTTTTAGTCTCACATGGGTAGGCATAAGATATTTTTTATTCTAAGAAAAAATGCAAAAAAAAAAAAAAAGACTCCACAGAAAAGTAGAGGACAGAATGTAAACTGAAAGAGAATATACACCAAAAAATCTTAAACACTTAGGCAAGGAAGAGTGCGAGAATGCTGCATTATTCCTACATAATCCAAAGGGATTTAATCACGGCGAATCACTTGATTCATTCAGCCATGTGTAAGAGGTCAGTTAAAATGTATACACTGGCAAATTCTCAAAAGAGCAAATATTTAGTCCTATGTGAATTTTTATCCAACTGTTACTACTGCATAAATAAAACAAAAATAGAGAAAGGCAAAGAGCAAACCATGGAGATTTATAGATTAGCAAGTCTCCATTAATTATGAATCTGGCTTAGCAAACAGGACAGTAGATGTGAGGAGTTCACATAGGTCATGTTTTATGCTTTTTAAGCTATGTTACTAATATCTTTGACAAATATTTATTATGCTTTTTGTATATTCTAAGTACTGTTCTAGGCATTAAAGATGTAGTGAGCAAGAGCCCCCCAAATCCCTGCTTTCATGGAGATTAATTCTGGTTTGAAGAGACAGAAAATAAATATGTCTTGTCAGTAGCAGTTAGTTGGTGAAAAGAGCTCAGAAGAAAAATAAGGCAGGAAAGGGAGATTTAAATTATTGGGTGTGTGAGGGGTTAATTTTAAACAAGGGGTTATATAATACCCTACTGGGAAGGTGACATTGGAGAAAGACATGAGAGAGGTGAGGGGGTTAGCCATGTGGACATATGGGGCACGAAGTTTTGAAGAAGAGAGGATAGCAAGTACAAAATCCTTTTTAAGATATGAGCATTCTTGATGTGTAAGAAATAGCAAGTAAATAATTGCGGCTGACATGAGAGAACAAGGGAAGAGTACTAGGAGATGAGCAGTGATAATGGGCAACCAGTTTATATAAGGCTTTGCATATCATAGTAGAGACTAATTCTCTGAGTGAAAGAAAGGAGCATTGGAAAGTTTTCATAATAAGACTGGCATGATCTTATGCTTTAATAAGATAGATTGGACTTCCATAAAGAGATAGGGCCAATGCTGGAGAAATAGGAAAATACAAAGAGTAAGACATGGGATTTGAAGACCAGCAAATCTCCCATAACTTTGCAATAAACTAGGCCAGAGATAGTGATGTGGAAGAGAGTAGTAGCAGGGAAGCCAATGAGAAATAGTTAGTCTCTGAATATTTTGGTTGGAGAACCCAAATTTGCTATTGAATTGAATGTGAGATTTAAAAAAAAAAGAGTTAATGATGACGCCAAGATTTCTCAACCTAAAACACTGAAAGATGGAGTTACCATTCATAAAAACTGAAAAGACTGTAGAAAAGTAGTCTGAGATAAGAACCAGAAGTCTTCATAAGGACATGGTAAGTCTGAGATGCCCATCTGACATTTAGTAGAGATATTAAGAGGGCAATTGGACATACAAGTCTGGAATTTAGGAGAGAGATAGGCTGTAGATATAAATTTGGTGTCTCTAGCAGATTGTTTTTAAAGTCATAAAACTAGATATCACTAAGGAATGAGTCGTGTGTGTGTGTGTGCACACGCACACACACATAACCAACAAAGGAAAGAAAGCATAAGAGACTGATGAGCAAAAAGAATGACCAGGAAAATATGGAGTCACAGAAAAGAAATGAAGAGTGTTTTTAGAGAGAAAGAATAATCAACTATATTAAATACTGCTAATATAGTGTGCTATGATAGAATTTGACTCATATTACCCTTTGAATATAGTGGACTTACTGATTCTTCGTTAGAAGAATATTAATTTTGAAATCATTGGTTTTATGGTCATGCTAAATTTGAAATTCTGACCCAGTTTCCTTTATGATTAATGGAATGCATTTATGAGAGTTAGGGGAACATTTGCTTTTGAAAGTAAAATCAAAATCACTGACCTTTAAAGGGACGTAATGTCTGGACATTAGTGTTATTAATCAAGGAATTTAAGAATGGTTTCAAATGTTGATGATTAAAAGACAGGCTTGTATTCAACACAACTCGATTGCAATAGCTATGAGATTATTATGTCTCGCTAGCTTTAGTAACAAATATATTGACCATTCATTTAAAAAATAAAAGCAGTTTTTCGTAGTCTTCTAGTTTTCTCCTTTTATCTACATATTTACAAAGGTAACAGGTACTTACTATAAAGAATGCATTTTCCAGATTATATCTAGCTACAATCTTATAAATAAGTTCTGGCCAATGAAACATAAGAATAAATATGCATCTTCTAGGAAGTATCTTCTAAGGAGGAGGCATATCCTTCTCTTTGTGTTCCTTACAGACATAACTAGAGCAAAAGAAGCCATTTTGGAATATCAGGTAACATTGGGAATGAAAGCCACTCATGACACAGAAACAGGGAAAAAGCTGGGATCCTGAGGAAGTAATGATTCAGAGCTGCCATATGTTGACAGCCTACATCAGGATTAATTCTAATTGAATTAGATCCATTCTGGAATGGATACCCAGACGTCACCATATGTTTGAGTATATAATGTGTTTGGAAAAAAAATCCACTCTTCAACTGTTTCTATTAGCAAAGAGAAAAGTACATCCCATGATGCATTTTATTGAAGCTTTACAAACCAAATTGAATCTTTAGGCTATTTTAATATTTTAAAAACAAATGCTTTGAGTTGGGGTTATACCTGATGTGAAAACAAAACTTTATGTGAAACAGCCTCGGGTTTAGTTCTCAAGAAAATCATCATGTGGTTTAAAGAGTCTTGTTTCAACTTCTGGACCTATATTTAAAACTCTGGATATAAGAAAATTTAAAGGAAGTCCATAAGTCTTCTCTGTATGTGTCATCATCTGTTGTATCTTTGTTAGGAGAGCTTCCCCTTCCTCACAAATACCTTTTACATTTGTTACCAATAATTTCTTTCATTGGCTGCATCACCATCAACATCAAGTGAGTTATTTACAGTGTAAAAATGGCCAGATGTCAAGATATTAATCAGAAAAAGTACTTGGAGAAGCTGTAGCATTTCCAAAGATTTTTCCATTTCTTCTGTCATTATCTCCTCCTGCCAAATTGTGTTCTGCCTCTGGGGCCATCACCTATGTTTATAGTCCTTTGGTCATATAAGGTGTCATGAATGACTTAACACTATATTCTATCTCTTAGAAGGGGTGCCAGTGTAACCTGAAAATTTGTAGAAAATAAATGGCAAGTTTATTACGGGCATGTAGAAATTTTATGCAAATATCATTTTTTACAAATCCCTCTCTCTCTTTCTTATATCTGGATGGGAACTTCAGAAAAAAATTGCTATTAGACATCACTATAATCAATGATTTGGTCTTATCCTTCAGTTATTTGGATTTTGAACATTTTTATCTTTAGTCTCAGCTGAAACAAATCTTCTGAGCAAGATGCCTATTTAAATTGATATCTCGACAAATCTATTGAAAAATATTGATCAGACGTAAGAATTGGAGTCTGTGTCAAAGTGCTATCTCAATTAAGCTTGATGTTTTGAATTATGCATGGCTCTTTCAGTTACGTAACTTAATATTCTAATTGTATATTATCAGTATCTTATGAATTATTTTAATCTCTAATACATGAATAAGTATGTTTTTCTATTAAGAGATAGATTTCCCATTCACAAAATAGATTTTCTATTCACATAAGGATTATTTATTGGATGCCTACTGTGTTCCAGGGCCTCTGCTTACTGAGGCTAAGATGAAGCGCATAGTTATTATTTTCCTGAAGCTCACAGTCCAGAGCTTGAAAACTATCTAGTTCAATTATTTATTTTTGTGGATGAGGAATATAAGGCCCAGGTAAATGAAATGACTTTCTTAGGATCATGCAATTAAAATCCAAGCCAAGACCTAAAGTTAGGTCTTCTGCAGTCTGCACAGTGTGGTTTTTATTTCTACAACAGTCTGAGTCCCCCTGTTCAAATTGGGTGCTTAAAGCACAAGAAAAGAAAAACCATATGCATTCAGTACATTTTCCTCCATTCTTGAAATTCCAAATAGCTTTTTAGCGGCCTTCTATTCTGCTCTGTCTAAATTTTTTTTTTTCCTCTTAGATAGCAAGTGATAGGCTCTTTACAGAGATGGTAATCACTTCTTCATTGACTCGAGATTCAAATTAAACTCTTGCTGAGCAAGGTCACCTGTCCTTATGGACAGAGGTTTTTCTATGATCCGAGACCATCATACCTGCACTGAAAATTGTCTTTTTTTTTCCTTCTCATTACAAACTGCTTCAGCATACTGCAGAAAGTTATTAACACTTAGAAAAAATAAAACAATTTTAACTTCTTAAATATAAGGGTATTCTTTGAGATACCATGGTATATTCGATGTACATTTTTTTAGTAGAAATTTTTCTCTTGACTGATTCAGATTTAAACAGTCTAAGATCAATTCTTCTGGAGCCACTTGTCATTTCTTGTCTTCATATTAGCAATGTGGGTGAATGTGTGTCATACTTTACTTTTACTCAGAGTAGAAAAAAAAATCAGTAAACTGGTTTCTTTCCCCATACTTAAGCAAAACTATCTCCAGGAGAGGTTGGTCAGAGTTTCAAGGATGAGGTAAGCAAATATCATTGCTGTGTTTGAAGAATTAAAGAAATTTAAGCTGTTTTAAGTTAAGCTACTTGGGAAAAAAAAAGGCTCAGAGGAGAACGGGAAGCCAGATTTGTATTCATACTGAGATTTCATGCAGTCCCTTTATTTGTCATGGAATTCATGAATTCTGGCACTAGAGGGTCTGAGAGATGTTGTGAGGGTCCTCATGATTAGAACAATACTGAAGAGGAGGGGGAATAGGCCAGAAGGCCAGGTTTGAAATGAGATAGTATTCAGCTCCCCATTTTTACACTTTTACATCCATCTGTAAAGGGCAGTGATAGTGATGGAGTTTCATTCAAGAGAAGTGAACACCCATCAGATCCAAAGCAGAACAGAGTTAGCAAATATATGTTATTAAACACATACACACACTCACTCACTCACACTGTTCTGGGTGCAGGCGAAGCCTTGGGAGTCTATTGAAGACATTATTTCCATAGGTTGTTTTTGGTTATCAGAAATGCAGACTTGAAGAAAACTATGTTACGTCAGTCAATACACTCTAATCTAGGATGACATTTTGGAGGCCAAGAAGACATAACCTTGAACTCAGGCCAAATCATATGCCCCTGATGGCTTTCTCATTGTGAAAGCTGACTAGTAACCTTCAAAGTGGGTGACTGGCCACATGGCCCAGTGTCAAGTGTTCTATCTCTTCTTAAAGTTGGAGATTCAGCTCCTGCTTAACTCCACCGTCTCCTCTCCTCACAGTGCTATCCTCCAGATTTATTGAGCTACTTAAAATTCTTTAACAATTCTGTGTGATATCTTTCTCCAGGATTTTTTTTTCATATGCCATTTCCTTTGCCTGATGAATTCTGTCTCCATGCCCTCCATCAACTGCTTCTATTCTCCATCTCTTCTCACTCGAATAATGCCACAAATTTCAGTGTATATATTATATCTAGTTTCTCTAGCCTAGCCTGTGTGGGGTGCCTCTCAGCATGCCCCTGAAGCACTCAGTGCTATTTCTGTATAAGCTATTATTGAAGTAGCTTGTCAAAATTTTGTCCATTAGAACCCTATGTTTCATGAAGGCACCGTGACTTCATCACCAAGAAATGCTCAGTATTAAGACATTGTAGGTGTTTAGTACTTACTTGGTGAGTGACACAAGAGATAAGGCAAGCTCTCTGAAATAAATTTAATAGTGGCTCCATTTCTTTATTCCTTCATTACTAAGTAATAGCTATTGGTGCCTTCTACACGTAAAGAATCGTTCTAGGAACTGGGTAAGCGATGAATAAAAGATAGTCGAACAGTAAAGCAAACTGACGTCATGGTATGTATAGTTTTGTTTTCTAAATACAGTACCAGAGAGAATTCATTAAATGAATTATTTAGTGGTTTAAGACGATAATAAAAAATATACAGTAAAGTTTTAAGTATGGCAATTAAGTATCTTTTGTTATCATAACTTTTAGCACCACCAATAAAACACAGAGAATGATCATCTTTCATTTCAACTGTAATAATATATGAAAAATGTTATCTAAATTTATAAAAACATATTTTCCTAGAAAGTACAAAATTGGACACAAAGCCTAAGTCGAATGTAAGTATATGCTTTGTAATAGACAAGGCTCTGTTTTTCTGTTTGCTTCTTTTAATTTAACAAACTCAGCTAAAAGATATTTTTTGTAGGAAAAAGTGGTGGTGCTTGCTATTAATAAAACTATCAAACAATTATTTGTAACTTTTGTAGCTGTGGTCTCCATAGCTCTTAGACACACCCAAAAGTTTCCTTGGAAATATTCATAGAAATTTCCATAGTAACTTAGAAAATTATATTATAGAGTAACGATCTACATATAAAACAAATGTCCCTAGGAAGTATTGCAGAAAAAGGACAGTCATGAACACTTACCAGAAAGGGGAGACAAGTAAAACTTAATGTCATTATCTAATTTCAATCAGGTTAAAAGAGATTTTTTCCAACTTATATGAACTCTTGTTTAAATTAAAGATGCTTAATACTTCACTAGAGCAGATAGCTAGATATACTTTAAAGTATAGCTGTTATTTAAAAAAATAGCCAGTGGGAATGTAAATTGGTACAGCCACTACGAAAAACAGTATGGAGTTTCCTCAAAAAGTTAAGACTAGAATTACCATATGACCCAACAATCCCTCTTCTGGGTATCTACCCCCAAATTTGAAAACCTCCGTAAAAATATATGCACCCTGATGTTCATTGCAGCATTATTCACAGTGGCCAAGATATGGAAAAAACCGAAATGCCCTTCGATAGACTATTGGATAAAAAAGATGTGGTGCATATATACGATGGACTATTACTCAGCTATAAGAAAAGATGAGATAACTGCCATTTAGGACAACATGGATGGATCTTGAGATAATCATGCTAAGTCAGACAGAAAAAGTTGGGAACCATATGATTTCACTCATGTGGGATATAAAGCTGAAAGCAACAAATGAACAGTACAAACAAATGGAGACTCATGGACATGGACAACAGTTTAGTAGTTACCAGAGGGAAAGGGAGAAGGAGGTAGATAAGGGTTAAGGTGGTCAAATATATTGAGATGGAAGGAAATTCAGCTTCTGGTAATGAGCACATGATGCAATATACATATGATGTATTATTGTACACTTGAAACCATGTACTTTTATTAACCAGTATCAGTCCAATAAATATAATTTAAAAAGGAGAGGATTATGGTCTCAAGAAATAGAATAAAATAAATAAGTTCTAAAAAAAAAATGAATAGTTACAAATATTTAGCTAGAGTCCCTAAAACTTTCTTTTTGTGTGTGTGTGTCCAGTGTATTTTTTTCCTCCTTTAAAAATGTTTTCATTCAGTTGCCCTCTTTCTTTCTGTTCTTGAAGTGCAGAAGCAGCTACTGGGAGGATCAAGGACTTTTCTGAATAAGCACCAGGGACTTTAATCTGAAATGTTTATAGCAGAAGTGTCAGATTCTGAAAGCCTTCTAGATTGTTTCCTGTTCGGTGACAACATGCTGCAGAGGAGGTTAAGAGATTAATAGCAGATGAATCACATTTTAAATACCTTCTAACAAACTGTATTTAAGCTTGTATTTGGTTCTGTAACATATTTAAAGATGTTTCATTTCTGTGAGGGCTTAATGAAAGTCATAAGGACAAGTGTTATTTTTTTTAAGTCCCACAGCTTTTCTCTTCTATATCCCACCCATGGTGACAGAATGTATTGAACATAGAATTGAGAAAGAAATAAGATTATGTGGCAATTTCAAGAAGATTAAAAGGGAGCTATTTTGTTGATTTTTCCTTTTAATAACATAATCACATGCATGTTTGGTTTAGTTGCATCTGAAATTCTAAAATGGTACCCAAGTAACCGTGACAATGATAGTGCTTTATGCTTTACAGCAGCTTGTCAATAAGTTTTAAGAGATTTGAAGATTATTATTTTAGCATTTTATATATAAAAGGTCATATATATATATATGTATATATACACTTATAAATCCCAGATGTGATTACATTTTCAAAAAAATGTTCTTTAAGCCATACTAATTTCTGGGTCTTGAGTCACTATCCCTCACAAGGAAGAAGTGTTAGGGTAAGGGAGAGTGATGGTTTTATGGAAATAAATAAATCAGATAAATAGATACTGCCTATGCTTCCAAAGCGGCTCTGTGCCACAGTTTAGGAGTGTGGCCCATGTTCTGGTCTGCTGATAATTGTTGACTGCTGGGTGTGGGGCGAAGGCCCAGAGAATATGCTCATGTCTTATTATTTGTAGTGAAGATTTGTTAATATGAGTGAAGTTGACGAATAAATAAGATTTTAAGCGTATTATATAAGGTTAGTAATATAGCTAGTAGAACTAAAATGAGATGAAAAATTATTCAGAGTATAATAAACAAACACAGAGAACAAAACAAAAAGCTTAATTTATTAAAGAAAATAAAGGATTAGAATCAGAAAATGACATAAAAGAAACCATTTTAAAATTTGCAAATAAATTCATTAGGTCAAAAACCAAAACCCATGTGCAGGCTGTTTAAAATAAATGTAACTAAATAAACTTTCAGACATGCAGAAAGAAAACATCTAAGGTGAGGACCAAAACAAACTAGGAAAATGCCAACAATAAGAAAATATGAATTGTATTATTAACATAAGAAAGTGCTGATATGAAGACAAACCTTTTCAATGAGACAAAAAGGAAAAGAAACTTTAAAAAAGATTACAATCCACATTGAGGCTCAATTTCTTTTGGACCAAGAAGCATAGGTAGTATTGCGGTAAAGGAAAAAAACTACAAAAAAATACAAGGAAATGTGACTAAAAGCTCAGAAACACATAAATTAGATAAGAAATGTAGTTATGATAAAGGCCACATTTCAAATCAGAAAAAGCATTATTATTTGACTTAAACGGTTTTGGGACAACTGGGTAACCATTTGGAAATATAAAGTTAGCTCCTTAAGTTATATTGTTTACCAGACTGAATCCAAATGGATTGAAACTTCATCTGTAAAATACACAATGAGAATACTAGAAAAATAGTCAAATACTGTGGGTTCTAAGTGACTTAGATGTATTAAGTCAAAAAAGAATTTAATTGAATTGCCCAAAGTAAGATGCTTAACGTGTGTCTGACTGGGATTTGAATGTAGGCAAGCTGGTTCCAGGGTCAAAGGATTTTAAATAAAAAACATAGACAAGAAACCATATATAATCCTAGGATAGGGAGTGCATTTTAAGAGGAACATAGAAGATTGGCTCTATATAGAAAACTTGATGGATTTGACTACATTAAAATTGCAATCCTTTTTATGTGAAAAAATACAAACATAAATCAAAAAGTCAACTGAGAAAATAGTTGCAATATATATGACAAAAATATCCTTAATACATTAGAAGTCTTGCATCAATAAAAACTCAAAGAAAAAATAGGCAAAGAACACAAGAAAATATACAAATGGTTAATAATTTTGGTAGTGACAAAACTCAAATCAGTAAAATATGATCTTGAGAGAATCTGTTTATTTCCATGGAAATAACAATCTACTGTTAAAAAAAATGGCCAGCTATAGAAACTATGATATTTATGCTTTAATATTTTCCATGCTATATATATATTTGCAACTTAACCTTTCCTTGTGTTTTTGTAGAAGCTTTTGTTTCCTTGTAGGATCTTTTATAGTGCTGAATGGGAAAAATAAGTAGTGGGATATTGGAAGAGTGAGAGAGAAGCTAAATAGCAAGGGCAGGTAATAGGTACTATTGATTTCCTCCTCAAAAATATGCCTCTTCTTCTTTATAAAAAAAAAAAAAATCAACATTTTGTCAAGTACTTTGTGGGCTCCTTTCCAGCTTCATGACATGAGTCTTGATTAGACAAGACGAACTAATAATAGTTCAATTTCTCTTCCCAGTGATTGATATGCATGGGCACATGAAAAAATCCTAACCAATGAGACATTAGAATATCAGTGGGTGTTTCTGAGAAGATGGTCTTCATTCTATAAAAAGACATGAGTAAGGGGCTTGCTTCCTTTTCTTGCCTTTGGGCGTTTGGGGGATAAGAATGTGCTATTTGGAATTGTTGCAACCATCTTATTTCCATGAAAGAAAAACAAAAGAAAATTACTGAACAACCAAACTGAAGGTCTCAAATTGTCGAACTGCTAAATAACTACCTTGAATTCACCTGCCCTCTCCTTTTCATATGTAGGAAGATAAATTAGTCATCCATGTGACTTTTGTTTGAATATGTATTTATTTACTTGGAGCTGAAAATATCTTACCTGATACAGATAGGGAGATACTTATGGAAAGAATTAAGTTGGTAGTTGGCAGGAAGGAGAAATAGAAGGAAAAAAGAATCAGTGCAGATTTGAGATATTTCAAAATCAACATTTTGAAAGCAAGAAAGCAAATAGATTTTTTAGCAAATAGCTTGAGAATTTGGCAGAGTATACCAAAAGAGTATGGAGGTTTTACAGAAGCTTTGCTGTCTGTAAATTCAGTGTAATTACTCCTCTCCTGTTTATTTTAGAGAGTTCCATAAAGATATGCATTACTTTCTGAATGTTAAGTTTGGGTTTGTCTTTCTTTTGAATGTAACGCCATGCAAAAGGTGGCATTCAGATAATTCAGCTTTATTAGGGTTTTATATGAGATAAGATGAGAAAGTATTTTCCTTTAAGTAATACCTTAAAATATTTTCTAGGAAGACTGATTCCATTCTCAAATTAGTGTGTGTATATATATATATATACACACACACACACACCATTGACTTCTTAGCTCTTCAAAATGCCTATATTTTAGAAAAAATACTGATATAAGAAAAGTGTTTAACCAAGCGTTTTTCAAACTGAAAAATGATCATCACTGAAGGAATTCTAGGAACTATTATTTGAGTAATTTCTAGATGGGAGTGAGGACTGGATGAAGGAGCGATTATTCCTTCATGGTGAGCTGTAAATACTCATTGTCTAGGACCACTCTGTAGATGAGCAATGCCAAATCAGTAATAGCAGTAGAGTGATGTCCCATCTCATCTTTAAGATATCATATGTAAAATGAAATTTATACAATACTTATTTCATTGGATTGTCATGAAAATTAAAATGGATTATTTTGAAGTTTAAAAGAAATATCCCATTTAGAAAGTACTTGGCTCATTATAAACATGCATTATAATTATTATTAATGTAGTTGCTACTGCTATTATATTTATCACCATTTCATGAAGAGAATAGGAGAATGTGGATTTCTCCAAAGCATTGGAGAAAGTGGTGTAGCATTTTCTAGCAGAATGGAATTGATGCCTTGAGTCAGAGGAAGGGATTCAGCTTCCTACCTTGAGCTGAAGCATAGGCACAATTACTTCAGTGGTGATGAGCATGATAAGGACTATTTGGAATTTTATTTCTACTTTAATTTTATATTTATATGTTGCTATTTTCTCCAGTTACTTTCTGAAATTTTATTTTGGAGTTGCTATTGATCTTTGTGCATAGTGATTTTAGATAGTAATACAGAGTGAAACTTGCAGAGTGACCTTAATTTTTGGAAGCAGCTTAACATCACTTAAAAACTCGGTAAATGTGGGTGTTAGATTAGATCACTTTTTTTTTTTTTATTCTGGATAATTTATTCTTCATTTGAACTGCACATTACAGATATTGTTTTCAGGTCTGATATATGTTAACTTTATGATATCTTCTGTCACAGAGAAGTTAAAATTTTTCTTTTATTGCTTTTTTTGGTGTGTTTTTTATTTTTATATTTTTTCATTGTTCAATATTATGTTGTATTAGTTTCAAGTATACAGGATAATGGTTAGACATTTATATAATTTATGAAGTAGTCCCCTTGATAAGTCTACTACTTACCTGGCAACATACATAGTTATTACAATATTTTTGACTATATTCCCTATGCTGTATTTTATCATTTTCTTTCATTACAAATAAGTTATGACTATAAAGGAAGCCCAACATTGGTAAATGTTTACACTGATATCTGTAGTGTTTTGAAAAAGGTAACATCATTGGAATTAAAGTGTTCAAAGTGACAACTTTGAACAGCATTTCATGTAAATGTAAGTTTTAGTTTGTCAATTGTAAAGAAATATTACCAGTTAATAATTCTCCCCCTACACACAAACACATAGATACTAGATATAAAATATGTGATTTAAATTTCATAGAATCAAGAGGTCTTATTTAGAAAGATTTTAAGTGATTTTGACAGAGAAGTGAGTCATTAATTTGTAACTAAGAGGTAAGAATAAGCTTATATTTTAAGATATTCCTGAGATCTGCTAAAGTAGTTGCTTGAATCATGGAGCATTAAAATAGCCACAGAAGCACATTTTACAGCATTTCTTTAGAAATTGACTAAGCCTGCCCTCTCAGGATTGAGGCGAGGAAAAGACGATTTGTGTATTTAATTTATGGTCTCACCAGAGAGCCAAGGCAATATGATTTTTGGTGTCACAGACACATATAATAGATATAGAAATTGACATTCCATAAATTTTTCTAGAAAAGGAATCCAAATGTCTTAGGAAGATCTAAATACATTGCCCTTTATCACCCTGCTGGTGGTCAATTCACTGTTTATTATGTGTGCCCAGAATGGTACATACACACAAAAAAATAGTTCTTGTGAAAGTTATATCTTTAATAGATAGTACCCAATGTTTTCATCCTATAAGCTTCCACAATGAGGTCACTGGTAAACCGTATTCTGGTTTTATCTTTATCTCCAATATTAAAAGTTACATTAAATGGCAGATAAATAAAAATAGGAATTTTTAATCTTATATATAAAAGTAACACATGTGTACTCTAGACTCAGAATGACTTTTTGGTGAATAAATGAATGATGTGGCCACCCCTGTTGAAAATAGGAGAGGGAAGTCCTACAAGTGCTAGTTTGTATGTTTAATATGAGCATTAAAATGATGTGGGTGCTGTGATTGTTCTTTATTAATGCTGATGCTTAGCCTCTGAAATTTGTGTTCCTCATCAAAATCGGTTCCCATGACAGAGGCTATTTATTTTTGCAGTAGAAAAGCAACATGAGTGAGTAGTTTGTAATTTCTATAATTCTCTTTTTTTACTGTAACATATTAGAGTCCTATTCCAAGATCTACTTCTGATTCCTTTGACATTGGGCAAATTATTTTATACTCTTCCTCAACCTTGCTTTCTCTAATCTGTAGAATGAGAATACTTAGCTGTACTTATCTCAGTGGAAAATGTTTTGTCAAAGGCTATTAGTTTCTTGAAGTATAAAATTGTAGTTTTGTTGGAGTTTGCTTTACTATGGCAGTTGGTATCAAATTTTCTTTTGAAATCTTTATAAATGCTTCTCTCTAAAATGTGCTTTTCAAGGACAAATGAAAAGTACCTAGTTTGTTCTGTTATAAGAAAAGAAACTGCCTTTATTCTAACAACTGCTAAACCTAAGCAGGTTCTTTCCAAGCGATGACAAATAAATTTAGACCTTTAAAATAAAATAAAAATGGCATAATTATACATAGAGAATGGGGCTAAATATAATATAGTTAGTATGAAAATATATAACCATGTGATAAAATATGACATCTTTTAGTTTATTGAAATGTTATTTAACTTGGAGAATTCATATACATTAGAAACATCTGAATTTCTAGGACATGGTAGATATTGGGGATGATTTGAAGATCAGAGATAAAATTTTATATATCATAAAAAAATAAATTTCATACACATATACATATGTAATCTTTGCCAATGTAATTCTTATTTGGATCCGTATGTATGAGGCACAAATTTGTTTTATAAATGAGGATTTAGAGGAGGTTCTTTAAGATGGTGCACTTCACAGAGCCAATAAATAGATTGGCTTAAATATTCTGCCTTCTGCCAATCCTACGTGGAAGTCATTTAGCAAAGCTCTTTCCCATCATGGTCCCTAATCTTTCTGTTTTAATCATGAAATGCTTTTACTTTCTCTAATGAGGATGATGTAGAGAGGCTGAGTGAAGAAGTTGGTTGGGAAAATTAAAGAAAATGAGATATCTTAGCTATTTCAGAATCTATGTTCCTTATTTGAACACATTATCCCTAAGGATTCCTAAGTTAAATGAAAAATGGAAAGGCTTATTGTGATTTTTTTCTCTTCTATTTGAGGGCTTTGATTATGAACCAAGAGCTAACTCATTCATGAAATATAATCTCAGAAGAAGCCTCCTGCTGCACAGCATTTGTCTTAAACTATATAACTCCCTCTCTTCACCTCTCCATCCATTGCCCGGTAACCTGCTGCCTCCCTCTGGTGAAAGATACTTCCCGGTCCTGTTACTTTGGCCAGTGGATATGAGCAAAAGTGTAAGAGTTTTCATGATTCATCCTAGTCTCTTGCTTTTGCCCTCTGCCATAAAAACATATCCCAGATGGAGACTGTACTTCCACACTGAGTCCAAGAAGAGAAGACTCACAACAGAGCCAAGCAGAGTTAAACACTGTCACAGCAGCCATAGGCAAAACACAGAATGTGTAATCCCAAAGAAATAAAATGCTTTCTGAGGCAATCCACTGAGCAAGGGGGTTATTTGTTAGCAGCAAAAATGTTCAATTGAGAGAATAACTGCTAAACTTTGCAGGCTGCTGTAACAAAAATGCCTAATATATGTGACAAAGATTTTGCTGGACACCTGGAGGAAGAGAAACTGTTATTGGAAACTTAAAAAGTGTTATATGGTGGCAAAAATATTTTGGAACATTTTTGTTTGAGATGGATTGAAAGGCAGTTGTACAATAAAGGGCTTTGGCCTTGGGCAAAAAAAGATTTTAAAACAGTACATTACTAGCATGAATTGTTATTAGGTGTATTTGAGAAGGTGCTGTAAGAAAGCCGAGGTCAGAAAAGAATTGGCGTGTTTGAAAGTAGGAATGAAAGGAGATAGAGATCCCAGCAATTCTGGAATTTGCAGAATTGGACAGAGTAATGGTTTCTCAATTCCAATAAGTAAAACATAAAATTAGGAAATTTTTTTATCTGCAGTCTCAGGGTAAATATCAGACACGGTCATCTCATGCTCCATGTTAGATTTCTAAGTAGATTAAGATGGACACAATAGCTGCGGTAAAGAGAAGGGCATAATTCCACAAAAGTCTGACAGGCCGAAAGTACCCGAAATTAAATTAGGAGAAAGCTACATTTAAAAAGAATTGTGGGGGGAATGATTGCTTTTGAAGCTGACTGTGTTAAGTAAAAATTTAAAAAATACTCTGTTTTTGAGAAACTTGTATTGGCAAAAGTAACAAGCTGGAAACAAAGATGCCATGGACTGTTCAAGATACAGTGAACCCTTGATCCTCCAACTTTTATTTCCAGCTTAGAAAGCAGGCTGAGGAATCTTTTCCATCCCGAGAGAATTCGAAGCCCAGAGGAGTCACAAAGCCACAGCAGTTCCGCAGTTTGGGAAACCACTGTGAAAACCCTACCCTGAGTTAGGCAATGATCCTTTGTTGGGGTCTATGTTCTTTTCCACTGTTCATTGTTTTCATGGATTTTGGCTTCTTGATCTGGGAAGTTCTCTTTTATCTATTATCTTCTTGGCTACATTTGAAGGGAGCCAATATAATTGCTTGATTCATCTTGGTCTTACGCTTCTGCTATAAGAACGAAATGTCCCAGGTAGAGGTCTCTACTTTGGTCTGAGTTCTAGAATGAAATGGTGTTGGAGCGATGATCAGTTCTAATACAGCCATAGCCTACCTGCAGCCTGCATGTCACATGAGTGGATATAAATGGTGGCTGATGTAAGCCACATGAAGATAAACAAGGGACACAAAGTAATTAAAAAGGAGAGAGAAACATTCTTCTGAATATGGGCTTTAAAAAGCAAGATTTCTGGGTGCTATGTTCTTTTCATAAAGGAGCCTCTGGAATGTAAGGATTCACTACAATCAGTGATTTTTTTTTGTCTACTTATATTTTTTCTCAATCCAGTACTTATTTCCAAATAGAAACCTGCCTCACTTATGCATGGTTGCATTCTTCATGCCTGGCACTTAGAAGGTGCTCAATAAATATTTGTTGAATTGAATTGATGATATTGATGATAAAAACATAAAACATTGCCTAGCTCGCCATCATTATACTGAAATCCAGCTTCTGCACAGCCCTCAAGCTAAGAGTATTAATTTTTTTACATTTTAAAGAGTTAGAAACAGTAACAAAAACATAAGAATATGGACTAGAGAAACTGTGTGGCCTATAAAGCCTAAAATATTTACCATTTAGACCTCTATAGAAAATGAAATGGTCTAAATTCAAAGAGTATTTCCTGGGCTTAGTCTCAGACATAGACACATGTAATAATAGTCCAGATTAAGGAACAACATTACAAATAGAGGAAGATACGTGTGGTAAGAAGTTGCTGGAATGTTATTCTCAGTCTTAAAAAGGGACAAAGGAAGAAATGCAGTCTTTTATAGTTTTTGAGCATTGTTGTGTGAGGGTGTAATGCTAGAAGGTGCTTGCAGCCATCTTGGGAGTACAACAAGACATGCCTAAAGATAACAGTGAACACACCGATTGTCTTCAACAGATGAGGAAAACCTGGACCCTTAATGGTGTCATTAAACCTCACAATTGATCAATTATGTATCTTGCTATGAGTGATAATAATTTCTCCCTACTATTTAATCAGTTGATTCAAATTTTATATTCTTTGTGTCTGAAAGCATTCTAAATGATACTGTAATTGGAATCCGGTTGTAAAGTAGAATAAACAGTCAGATATTCTTTGAAATGTCTGCCTGGGGTTTGTGAGTTGCTTAGATAAGAAAAGACAGCTAGACAAGTGAACATCTCAGATATTTTAGTTCTACATCAAGAAAGACTTGGAATGATTTATTAAATTTTTGTCATATTTTTATAGTGAGCAAATAAACAGTTCCAGTAACATCTAAACCATGATGTTCCCAACTCACAGAAATGATCATAATATATAAAAAATATTGAGAAAAGTCTACTCTGTAACCATATTTGGGAAGACAGACACAAGGCCTTTCCACAATCACAAAAATGATTTAAATGGC
This sequence comes from Pteropus alecto, assembly GCF_000325575.1. Classification (NCBI taxonomy): domain Eukaryota; kingdom Metazoa; phylum Chordata; class Mammalia; order Chiroptera; family Pteropodidae; genus Pteropus; species Pteropus alecto. The sequence continues at coordinate 28,991,835 of NW_006442484.1, forward strand.
CCCCTTTTCTGACTAACGAACGTGACTACTGCTTCTTTACCAACAATATCTATAGACTAGCTTTGATCTCTTACTTCTTGGAATAAAAATTATTGATAGCCACTGTTCCCATTTCTGACAGCATTGAAGCCAGAACTGGTCCAAGTTTCCCTAGTCCCTCTTTAAAATTATCACGCTCAAATCTATTTCATAAGAAGCTTTTCTGAAGTCTCATAACTGATAATCTTTCAGAGTTTCTCATGTTTATATTTTTCTTGCCATAAAAAACATAGTAATTCTAATTTTTTGTGTGTGTTACAAGTGTTTTCCTGATGGTCTTTTATTTATTTTTAAATTAATAGGCATTACTTTTTTAGAACAGTTTTAGGTTTACAGAAAAATTGAGCAGAAAATACATAGAGTTCCCATACATTTTTCTCCTGGTTTCCCCATTACTAGCTTCTTGCATTGATGTGGTACGTTCGTTGCAATTAATGAACTACCATTGACGGACACTGTTGTGAAGTAAAGCCCATAGTTACACTAGGGTTTACTCTTTTTGCTGCACAGTTCTGTGGATTTCGCCTAATGCATAATGTCATGCATGCACCATTGCATTATCATACAGAACAGTTTTACTGCTCCAAAAATTCCTTGTGCTCTACCTGTTTATCTCCTCCACTACATACCCTGGAAACCACTGATCTTTTTATTGTTTCTATAGTTTTTCTTTTTCTAAAAGTTCATGCAGTTGAAATCATTCAGTACGTAGCCTTCTCAGACGGCTTCTTTTATTTATTAATGTGCATTTAGGGATATGTCTTTTTATAACTTAATAACATTTCTTTTTATCACCTAATAATATTCCACTGTCTGAATATACCATAGTTTACTTATTCATTCACCTACTAAGGGACATCTTGGTTGCCTCAAGTTATGGCAATTATGAATAAAGTGGCTGTAAATATTCTTGTGTAGGATAAAAGTGTGGATATAAATATTCAACTTATTTGGGATCATACTATTCAGTGGGATGACTGAATAGTATGATAAGACTATGTTTAGCTTTGTAAAACCTGTCAGACTGTCTTCTAAGGTGGCTGTATCATTTTGCATTCCATTTGCAGTCCCACCAGCAATGGACGAGAGTTCCTATTGCTCCACATCTTTGACAGTATTTGGTGGTGTCGGTGTTCTGGAATTTTGCCATTCTACTGTGTGTGGAGTTGTATAACATTGTGTTTTAATTCATAGTTCTCTAATGCCATATGATATTGAGCATCATTTCATATGCTTATATTTTCTGTACATCATTTTGGTGATGTATCTGTTCAGATATTTTACCCACTTTTTAGTGGGATTGTTTTGTTATTGTTGAGTTTTAAAAGTTATTTGTACATTTTGGCTGCAAGTCCTTTATCAGATATGTGCTTTATATCTAGTCATCTTTTGTTGTTGAGCTTTAACAACAGAAAGGAGATATACTTTATAAACAAGGCAGATGTCTCAGATGCAACCAAAATTGAGAAATTATGAGAGGGGATTAAAATTGATGATGAAAGAGAAAAGATGATTTCCAACATTAAATCATCACAGTAACAAAACTAAAAATATTTCATTTTATTTTTTTCGTATTTTGTATGAGGAGATGCTAAAGTTTTTCCCAGGTGTTAGCTTCATGCTTAACAAAACCTCTTCCCAGGCGTTTGATTATATCACTAATAGCACTCTCGACATCTATCTACTACAGAATTGCAAGAAAATAAGCAGGGTATAGAATAGCTGTGTAGATTTGAATGTGGCTATGCCTTTTGCTTTTCATAAACAATTTAACCAAATTTCAAGGAAATTGCTAAATATACTTTTAATTTCCAACAAAGATAAAATAGGAAATATAAGCTCTGCAGTTCCCACAAGGTTAAATTGTATACAGTTTAATTCATATTTTTAAATTTCATAGCTGAGAATATAAAATCTTCTTAGTAGAAGTAAATGTGCTTAAGCTAGAGGAAAATGAAATATTGCCTCACCAAGTGGCCTTTTTATTTTTTTCATTCAATTTTCTTCCTTTCACCATAGCAGATGATAATAAACTTGAGTAAATATCAGGTCTTTCTCCCTTCAAGGTTTTAAGAATGTTCCAATTATAGAGAGACTAGAGATATATCTGGAGACTTCCTGTTATTTTTAGACACTCTAAAACCATCACCTCTTCCAAGAAATGTCTTCTCTTTGTTTGCCTACTGTAATACTCTCCTCTCTGGGAACATTAATCATCTACTGGTTAACCTGTTGCGTTTTCTCAAGAAGTTGGTCCTCTTTGCCATGTTTCTAAGGAGTGGCTAACTAATGGGTCCAGTGGGTAATCTATTAGTAAATCATGGTATTCACTTATTTCTAGAATACTCCAGTCTTTGGAATTTGATGCTGGAAATCTGTGAAAGCCTTTATATTTCCTTGATATCCTATATAACCTCCCTTGAATTTTTCATAGCAAAAATATTTATAGTACTTATTTTGTCTGGTGTTGTGGTTTTATAAATATCACATTGTAATCAATAGTCTGTGGACAGAACTGTCAGTCTCTTTTCTTTTAATAATTCCTGATGTCTGACTTTTAAATCCTACAGACCTTAAAGATTTAAAAATCTAATTAACTACCTTTTGAGTACTGTTGACTTAAAGATCATGAAAAAAATGCAATGTAGAAAAATTTCCATAACGTTGTGTGGTATATTGATAAATTGTCAGAAAATTAAACAGAAGTTATACAAAGACTCAGTAGTCCAGAACCCCTGGGAAAATTCATCAATAAAAGAGTCATTTATAATTTTGAGTTTTATGGATTTACTCAGAAGAAATATCTTGAGCATAAATAAGTAAATAAACATAAATAATCAAACTAGAATTATAACCTTGTATGTTATCTATGATTACATATCCAGAAGAGCATTTTTGTTGGAAGTGGTATAAATGTTGAAAGTAATAGAATGTAGTAGCTGACCATTCAACTCATTCTATTCTCTGATAATACATTGTTGGGGCATTTTTATAATTGTTCTTTAAGATATCCACTTATAAAATTATTACTCCTAGAGATTCTTTTATTTATCCATACATCTTTGGGAGAAGTGATACATTCTGTCACTAACTTAAGAGTATGATTTAATTATTAGAACACAAAAATAAAGATCTCTATTGAGCATAAATTGCACACTAAACACCATGATAGATTTTTCACATTCATTATCTCGGTTTTCTATCATACCTCTGAGGCAGACAACTTTAGCTCCAATTTTGAAATGTGAAATTTGAAATTGAGAGATATTAGGTGCTAAAGAAGAATGCTTTGAAAAGAAAATTTTCTAGGAAGCATAAAACTGACATTTACTTTGGAGGAAAGTGGATGTTGAAACAGAGGGGAAAGAACTTTCTAAGAAAGGGAATGGAGGTGAGACTCTTGTGACAAAATATGTGCTTTATTGTTTTCTTTTGTCTAGTAGACCCAGGTCTGGGTGTCTGCCCAGCTGAAACTAATTTTTGTTTTCCCCTGAGAATTTTTACCACTCTTCAAGTGGTGGTTGTAAGAGAGAACAACATCCTTCTACAATATACCTCTTTTGCTTCAGGTCGTTTGAAGTGCGTTCATTCACTTTAGTGGTTTGGTTTGTAACCAAAAAGTCTTATACAGAGACGATTTTTCTTTAACTTTCTACCCATAGCATGATAGAAAACTTTTTGTTTTCAATTTATCTTTTAAGTCTTCAACATTAGAATAAACTATTATTTGAGTGATTATAAGAAATTCCATGACACTAAAAGTAAGCTAGGGCAAGAAGTGGGAAATGTAGACATTTAAAATTTTATACTAAGCTAGTTAATCTAAAGATGAATTTTGCAGAGTTGAAGGGGTACTTCTCACTCTCTTGGGATATTCTTCACTACGGTAGAGTCTGGTAGTTCTGTGTCCATGCCTGTTCTGCCCAAGGACCTACCATTTTATGCTACTGACTAGAGATCTGTGAATACTATGCATTCGTAGTTTCCACAGAGCTTAAGTCAGTAAACTTCAGAGGTCTCATGGATTATTTTGGGGCTTTATTTCTAGTATCATATTTTTGGTACACATTTTAGAAAATGGCTTTTTAAATTTCACATGACTTGAGACAGGGAGAAAAAAGAAACGAGAGAAAATGTCTCATCGGAATAACGTACTAAACAGAAACTAAATGTGAAACATGAGGGGTGTGTGCGTGTGTGTGTGTATTGATGTATAATGGGGAGAAATGTGAAGAAGAAATTTGACTCCATGCATTTCTATATCACATACGGTGATTACATTTTAAGCATGCTGGGAAGGAAATCAGGCACAAAATGCCCATTATGCAAGAAGATTTTTTTCCTGTCTAATTCCCCCTGCACCCTGCTGAATACATACCCATTTATGTTTAATTCCACACAATCAAAATGGAGTCACATTTTGAATAGAAAAAGAGTTTAAACCAAGACAAACACTTACCTAGTTATTTTTTTATATTCCCCTCGACTCTCTGTTACTGTCTCTATTGAAGGCATGAACAGCACAATGCACGTTTTATAAAATTAAATATGTCTCAGTAAATAGGTTCAAAGAGTCATACTTTATTTAATAGTCTTCAGCTCTCTTAACAGAAATTTGATATTCTCTGATATTAGTGTGTAAAAAGTCTACACCTTTTTTATTGGGCAAAATTTTCTTTAAGACTGGTTAATAGGAAATATTACAACATATAGTTACAAAATGCTTTACATTTCATGAAGCATTTACCTATCCCAATCAAAGACCCCATTAGATAAAATGAGATATTTCCCTGATTTTTAACATTTGGAGAAATTAAGGTTCTTGGTGGTAAATGCTTTGCCCAAGGCAACTCTCATGAATAATTAAAATAGCGCTAGAATCCAGGCCTTTTATCGCTTAGGTCAGGGCTCTTACTGAACACCATTTAAATCCTCTGATATAATGTGTCCAGTTATTTGTTCCTAAATTCATAGAAATTTAAGAAAAAAAAATAAAGAGGACTTAAGGAAATGATTACAATAAGAAAGCCTAATCTGTAAAGGAAAAATAGAGCAGTTGAGGTAGTTTAGCCTGGAGAAAAGAAGACTGAAAGGTGACTTGATGTGTATCTGTAAGTAAAATGTTCCTATGGAGAGGCATCCTATGTCTCTGTCAAGGAGATGATCTAAATTACGCTGATGAACTACTGGGGCAGATGTAAAGTTATGTTATGGACTAGGGTTGCATAAAATTAAATATAGGCTATAAACAGGGTAAAACTTCCTTTTACATTGAAATAAAAATATTAAACTCTTAGGATACTTTTTACTTAATTATATCATAACATTGATTCTGATTTTTTAAGCTTCTAATATGATTTCTCTAGTTATATACCAAATTGCTGATTTTCTAAAATGCTCAAATTTTATGTATGTCGATGCCTATATGATGTGTTAATTCCCTTTGATGTCTACATTGCCTCATCCCATCTGATTGAAATATTCTAACTGGAAGGAGGCTCACAAGATTGCAATCTATCACATGATGTTTAATTAACCAACTACCTCAGGGTAAATCCAAAAGCTCTGCTCATGCAGTAGGAATTCCAATTCTGGCTCTACTTTTTCTGCTTTTTCTCTCCTTTTGCTTTAGTTGCTTTTCTTTCACATTTCGTCACGGATAAGCTCATCTCTGGATGGTAGGATAGAGCTCAGTAGAACTGAGAATTCAATATTTCCTAATGTGATTACTTGTTAGGCTGACTTTGTTTAAAAAATAGCAGAGGAAAGAGAAGAATGTAAATATCATAGAAAATTTGTTGCATTTTCTTACAGCATTGAGATTCATGTTATCAATGATTATTTTAATCTATACTCAACATTTTATGACTACCTGACAGTAATTGAGCAGTAATTAAAGTACTGTGGAGAATGTCAGTGAAATCTAAAATATGGTCTCTACACATGAACAGTTTTTAGTAGTAACTACTGATAAAAATAACTTTTTATAATTAGACATTAACTGATGTGATATGGACTTTAAGCATTATAAAAGCTTGTAAAAGAACAGCATTGATTGCATCATTCAATAATATTGAACACATTTTATGTTTATTCATTTATTCATGCATTCAATAAACTTTTATAAAGTACCTACTAAGTGTCATAGACAGAGAATGGGACCATGAATTCCTGTCATTGTGGAATTATAATTTTAATGAGGGTTGGAGTGAGAAGACATATAGTAAATGAAGATATAAATAAATAAATATTGGTGAGTGTTATAAAGGAAACAAAAGCAAATTAAGTGAGACAGGGAGTACTGTGCGGAATGAGGGATGGGTGCCATTTTATGTAGGTAGCCAGGGAGGCCTCACTAATTCTTTTATAAAAAAAAATTAATTGTGGTGACGTTGGATAATAACATTATATAGGTTTCAAGTGTACAATTCAAGAATACATGTGTATTGCATTGTGTATTCACCACCCAAAGTTAAATTTCCTTCCGTTACCATATATTTGACTCCCTTAACCCTTATCTACCTCCCCCCTTCATCTTCCCTCTGGTTGTCTGTGTCCATGAGTCACTGTTAGTCCTGTTAGTTTATTGCTTTCTGTTTTATATCCCATATATGAGTGAAATCATATGGTTCTCAATTTTTTCTGTCTGACTTATTTTTCTTAGCATAATAATCTCAGGATCCATCCATGTTGTCACAAATGGCAGTATTTCATTTTATGGCTGAGTAATATTCCATTGTATATATGTACCACATCTTTTTTATCCAATCATCTGTCAAAGGGCACTTTAGTTGTTTCCATGTCTTGGCCACTGTGAATAATGCTGCTATGAACATTGGGGTGCATATATCTTTATGAATAAATGTTTTCAAATTTTAGGGGTAGATATCCAGAAGAGGGATTACTGGGATATGTTGTAATTCTATTATTAATTTTTTTAGAATCCTTCGTACTGTTTTCCATAGTGGCTGTGCCAATTTACATTCCCACCAGCAGTGTATGATGGTTGCTTTTCCCTCACAACCTCTACAACACTTGTTATTACTTGTCCTGTTGATGATAGCCATTCTAACAGGTGTGAGATGGTATCTCATTGTGGTTTTGATTTGCATTTCCATAATAGCTAGTGAAGTTGAACATCTTTTCATATGTCTGTCGGCCATTTGTATGATTCTTTGAAGAAGCTGAAGGAACAGCCTTTTTGATAACTTGGCAGGGTCATTCCAGGAAGAGGAAGGGCAAAGACAAAGGCTCAGAGATGTTTGGGGTAACTGAAATGGAGTGAATTTGGGTTAGAGTAGAAGGAGAGGAGACCGGAGAAGTGATGGGCATATCATCTGGAGCCTTGACTATAAGGACATTGGCTTGATCTGTGATAAGGGAAACCAGTGGAAGGATTTGAGCAGAGTAGTATTGTGATCTGATTTGTTTGTAAATCAATCATTCTGGGTGCTCCATCGAGAATGGGAAGTAGGAGGGTGAAAGGGGAAATGAAGCAGGGAGACACAGGAGTTACTGCCATAACCAGTCTGGATAAAATTGTTTCTACTGTGTTCAGCACAGTGTTCTCTGAGGGAATAAAAGTCATACAGGCATACCTCATTTTATTGCGCTTCACAAATATTGCTTTTTTTTACAAATTAAAGGTAAGAGCCTGCACCAGCAAAAAGATGACTCGCTGAAGTCTCAGATGATGGTTAGCATTTTTTTAGCAATAAAGTATTTTTAAATTAAGATATGTACATTGTTTTTAGCATAATGCTATTGTACACTTAATAGATTATAATGTAGTGCAAACTATATAGCTTTTATACGCACTGGCGAGCCAAAAATTTCAGTTTATTGAGGTGATCTGGAACCGAACTTACAATATCTTCAAGGCATGCCTGTATAGCATAAGATAAGTACAAATCAAACTGTGTCTTTGTTTTCCAATTTACTAACCACTTATTCTTGTTAGTATACTCCAACTATTATTTATGATATTTTAGTTATAAGATTTATATTGTAATTATTCTATTTAATTATATTTTCAAAGGACAACATTTTACTTCTATCATATTTCAAATTCTTACACTTTTTTAGAGTTTTTGGGTAGATTTTCTATTTTCTTCAATTGATTAAGTTGTTTATTTTGGTGTAAGTACTAAGCTATTTAAATTACATTTTCATACTGTGCTTTAAAGCTTGGATTTTCAAGTTCTCATTCATTGTTATTATTTTCCATTTTTTGACATTCTAGCTAATTTATTCCTTGGCTTATTGTCTTTTTAAAAAAAATTTAAATAAATCTTTAATGTTTTTCAAATTTCTTATTAAATTCAGATTGTCTTATTTTCTGTGCATATATACATTAAATTTTAATAAGATACATTTTATTCTAATTTTATATGTTGTTTACACGAGAAATTCAATGTACAAGAACATGAAAGGATTTAAAAAAAGAATAAAAACACATAGAGAAAGCACATACTGCGTAAATAATGTGAAGTAGCTATTTTAATCAGAAACAATAAATGCCAGCAGCAAAAGTCATTTCACTATAAATGACAAGAGGTTTAATTCTCCAAAAAGATAAAACAATTTTAAAATTGTATATACCTAATAAAATATCTTCAAAAACATAAAAAGCAGAATTTTTTAAGACTGCAGGGAAGAAAAGACAAATTCACCATCTAGCAAATGATTTCCATATTATTTTGTCATTTCTTGATAGGATAACCTCAACAATTTTTGAGCAACACAATAACAAGTTTGCCTTAATTGAACCCACAATTAAAACACATATTATTTTATTGCATAACTAAAACCTTTACAAAAATTGCCCATGCACTAGGTAATAGTGATTTTCAACAAAATTCAAATGTAGAAGTGAGCATATCAGTTCTCCAGTCAAATGAATTTTTAGTAGAACTTGATAAAACATTTGTCAAAATTTATATATTAAGGAATACATCTAAATAATTGATAAGCCAAGAAATTAAATAAAGAAATGAAAAATTATTAGAATGTATTAGTAATTGAAATACTGTCTATTATAAGTTATGAGGTGAAGCAGTTCTAAACTCTCAAACATCAAATTTTATGCTAAAAAAATAAAGAAATTAGAAAAATACAAAGAGATAAGCACAAAGAAATTAGAAATAAAGATATACCAAATTTAAGAGTGGCAATTAACAAAATAGAAAATAAAGATGATAAAGTGGATTCACAAAGAAAAAAAGTTATTTCTTTGTAAAGACTAGTAACAGATAAATCTCTGGTAACATTGATCTGAAAAAAGATGGAGAGGCAAAAATAAGCAATACATTAGGGTTCTTAAAGGGGCTGTAATACAAATATAGCAGCCACTACTCAATAAAAGAATATCATAAATAGCTATAAATAGCTATATAGCAATAAATATTAAATCTTAGAATCATTGGAAAATTTTTGGAAAAATATAATTTAACAAAACACTCAGTGAAAACAAGTCTAAACAGTTCTATAAAAATTAAATAAATTGAATTTATGTACAAAAACATAGCCCAAAGAAACCACCAGATCTATATTCTATTAAATTTTCAAAGAACAAATAATTTCAGTCATATACAAAATTTCCATATTATAGAAGATGAGTAAAATTCTAAAAATTACTCAAGATACTAACATTACCTAACAATGGATAGAAAAAAAATGAGTGGAAATTTTAGTCTAATCTCATTCAGGAATATAGATGAAAATATTTAAAAATATTAGTAGACTCTGTCCAGAGTGTATCAAAGATAAATACATCACAATCAATTTTGGTTTATTCTAACAATGGTATGGTGGTTTTATTATTACAAAATCACTTAATGTAATTTACTTTGTTAGCTTATCATCTCACTAAGTGTAAAAAAACTTGATAAAATTCAATAGTTATTTATTATAGAGGATTTGACAAATTGTTAATAAAAGGAAACTTTCTTCATAAAGAATGTCTAACAAAATCTCAGAACGATTATTCTTAACCATTTTATTTAACATTCTCTTGATATCAGGAAGAAGACAAGAATGTTTATCGTCACTATTTCTTTTCAACATTGATCAGGAGATCTTAGCCAGTATAGTGAGACGAGAAAAGAAATACAAACTATGACGACTAACAAGGAAAGAGACACTGTCATTATTTGTAGATGATAGGATTCAAGTATCTATAATTAAAATCGATGGGAAACTTTAGTAAGGTGCTGGATATAAAAACAATATATAAAATAAATTTTATTTTTATATATAGGTAATACAAATATTTTGTTAATGCTGAAAGCATCCTATTTAATATATGCAAAGTATATAAAATAAATATAATTTGAATGGGAATACGTTACCTTTTTTCCCTCTTGAACAATGAATATATATTCTTTAGCCCTTTAACTGTTCAATTTGATTTTGTTAAAAATTTCCCCTTACCTCTGAAGTTTAGGGGCTGGATAATTATAAGATCAGTTTAGTTATTTCTCAGACTGAGGTAAGTGGAAGGAAACTGGAGCTGTGAGCAGTACTAGTAGGAGGATCTCTAGGTTTTTTGTTCTTTGTTTTCTGTTTTTTATTTTTTAAATTTATTTTTAATTTTTTTTATGTGATTGTTGATACCCAGGCTCCAGTGACATTGTATGTAATGTATTGTTTGTCCTGGCTTCCACTTCCACTCTAAGGTGTAAAACTGTCAGACACTTTCTCCTCCTACCTCCATCTCCACCACCACCACTAACCTGAGTCCACTTCTTGACTCCCTGGCTATATATTCAGTCTTATTGGTCCTGTAGTTTTCTCCTACATTGGAATCCAATGTGGTATGTAAGTGTATTTTCCAGATCAGGCAAAGAGTATAAAAATTCTACATTCAAATTGGGACCAGGCCAATGCTAGTACCAATTTGTCACTATTAAGATTCACTTCTTGGACTTTTTATATTGTTTTTTCTGTCCACTTTGCTTCATGAACAAATGTGTCCATGGGGCAGAATCTGTCAGCACGATATCCTACATATCCCTTTGCTGTGCTTACATTACTGTGTTTGCTATGTCAACACTATTATGAAACATTTGTCAGTGTGCTACTTTTAAAATTCAAGTAAGAGAAAACTCTATCTGTATTTGGCAAGTTCCCAGATCCTCACTGTTGTGAAACATTTTCCCTAATTAAAAACATTCATAAAAATTAACTCTAAAGAATTAGAGGTAAGGTTATTTCAGATTACATTCTATAAGAATATGAAGAAAAATGTATTCTTCATGGTATAATGCTCTCTGCTGAGCAGAGGGCTGGATGAGGCTTTGCTCAATGCTTGAGTTATATACTTAATTTTACATGTTAAAGTTTAATGACCTTTTAAATGTAATATCCCTTTACCAAACACGTTTTTTTCTTTTCCAATAGTATAATTTCATTATATTGTATGAATAAGAGTTTGGAGCCTAGTTGATAGGTCCCCCCTGCCCCAGTATACATTTAACTATTTTTCATTGATTTTTAAAAGTTTTTCTTTAATAGCACTGCAATTTCTTTCCAGTTCTGACACAATTCTGAGATAAAATGGTTTAAAATGTTATGCTTTTTTTGGCTTAGAGAAAAATTAAAATTATTCAAGTACATACTTTTTGTGTACTTGTTAAATCTATCATATGTACATACAGAGCTGTTTTCACTCATCAAGATGTATGGGTTTTGTAAATTAAAATGCTCTTGTATTGGACAAAGCATATTTTGAAAAAAATGTCTCCAGTAGTTTTTAGGGGCAACCAGAACAGGAAATGTGTTTTTATACGCAGGAGAGATGCTTGTTTTATAATATACTTATTTTCAAATGTTTCTGGCATGACTCATGAGATCTTAATTTTACATTTCATTCTCCTGTGTACTTTTATTATCTCCTACCCAACAAATGACGTAGTGTAAAAAGGTTGTAGAGGGCAGGAAGACGTGTTACATTAAGAATTCAGGCAACTAGAACCCATTCCAGTGTTTTACACAAAATGCTACTAAAATCTTAAACTTGTGAAGAGTATTTTACACTTTACAAAATTGGTTCACATTTATATGATTTCACTTGACCTCTGCCTTATGAGGTATGCATGAAAAATATTATTTCTATTTTGCGAGTAATGCCAAATATGGAGTAGATTGAGGCTATTTCAGATAATAAATGCTGAGAATAAAATTTGACTCAGAAACTCTGATTTCATATCTCTTCTTCCTCTACCCCAGTGCACAAAATGTACTTTCAAATAGTTATCGACTTGACTGAATAAAAATAAAATAACATTTTTTCACAGATTAAAAGCATGTATAAGAAATTTAAGCAAAATTTTAATAGCATCTGCATTTCCACTGAAATTATTATTTATTCCAATAATAAAAGAAAATGTTCAGCAACTAAGAAAAATTCCACAAAATGAAGTAATTTGGAATTCTGGAAAAATATTAAAGATGCAGTTTCTTAACTAAAGAGCTATGCTTAAACTATTTTAAACTGTATATTATACCCAGGTTTAAGAATTATAAGAATAAAACTTAGGTATAGTACAGATTCATATCTCCTTGTACTGCCAATACTGACTTGACCAAAGTCCAGATTGAGAGTGTTCAAGTAAATCAAATAAAGCAAAAATGATGAGGTATAGAAAGTTGAAAGAGGAGTCTGGAGAATTGATAAGGACTAGAGATAAGAATAAAATTTATAGAATGAGTTTGTTCCCAGTGTAAGAAAAACTGTTTAATAAATATAGGTCAGGACAAATTGGGTGAAAGAAGCCAGGGAGCATAGCAGATTACATGGAACAACTTTTGGCACTTGTTAAGGCCATGGTGAGTGAATGAAATAATCCTTTAATGGCTCAGAGCAGAATAGACAATACCTTGTCTGGAATTCCCCCAATATCCCAGCCGCCATTCTTTTTCCCTGGTAAAGGACATTCTGAATCCATCTGCACACAGTTTTTACATAATTTTTTTTAAGCAAGTAAAGAGCTTTTTTATTGACTGGTGTTTGGTATTTCTATGCCAGAGGGATAACATATGATAGTAGAATAGATTTGACCATTTTTAAAAAAATTATTTATTTTAATTAGTTTCAAGTATACAGTACACTGGTTAGACATCTGTATAGTTCATAAAACGATCCTCCAAATTGCTCCCTCCCTCCCCTGGCCCTCCACCTAGCCAACATATTAGTGCTAACTGCATTTCCTTTGCCATGCAGCCCATCTCTGTGACCATCTATCATAATTTTTATCATTTGTAAATTAATGATAATCTTGAAATGCAAAATATTCTATACATGGGAAAGATAATCTTGAACACAATAGTAAGCATTGGAGCTGGCCATGGTACTGGTGAAATGAACTGTTTCTTTTTTTCTTTCTTTTTTTTTTAAATTTATTTATTTTTGTATGGTGACACTGGTTAATGAAATCCAATAAGTTTCAGCTGTATACTTTAACAGTAAGGCATACACACACACACACACACACACACACACACACACACACACTCTGTATGTTCACCTTCCATATTTAGATTTCTTTCTGTCACCACATATTTGACCCCCTTTATGCCACCTATTTCTCTCCACTCCCCGCTACCCTACCCTCTGATAACCACTAGTCTACAGTCCCTGACCATGAGTCTCTGTTTGTTTGTCCTGTTCATTTGTTGCTTTTGTATTATTCTTATAATAACACTTTTGGACAAGGGTTCAGGTAAGGGGTATGTAATAGAGATAGGATCCTGATAAGATGAATAGAATAGATAAATACCACTGGGTTGTTATAATCCATTACCTAAAATATATTAGGTTGGGTTCTTAGTTTTTAATCAAGGGAGAGGATATGGTATTTATATATCTGTTATTTGTATATTTGCTTCTGTTTACCAAAATCAGTGTAATTTTTGTGTAACGTTTTCAACACTAGTGGGTTCTTCCTGCATGAATGACCTGTAAGCTTCTCAGCTATTGTCTAGTTGATGGGGTTTTAAATGGTGAAAAAATGTTTATTAGAACAAAAGACAGAAACAGTGAAAGTCATTATTTAAAAATCCCTTTTTACCTCTTTTTAGTCTCGTCTACTTTGAAAAACTTTTGTTCTGGTATTAGATTATGTATAAAGTTTGACTTACTGAATTTCTTTTATTTTGGTGATACTTCTGAGGGTTTAAACAAATATGTTTTGTAATAAATTGGTACATTCAAATATCTAAACCCATTGTCAAAGGTTGTTAAAGTATTTTATAATTCACTTGAACTTGATAATTTTGTTAAACAAATAGATTCATGAATTTACATGCAGAAAGCCCAATAAATATGGTTGATATGTGTTCCTTGCATTCTTGCTATTGGTTTGAAAGTAAAATGTGAAAATGTCACCAGTTCTTCCAAATGTAATGAGTTTCATATGTATTTAGAAATCCCTTCCTTCTAGTTTCTTTACTCTCTGAAATAGGAATTCTGAGGTCATTCTAAATCAAAAACAGTTATATTCAGACTAATGCTATTATCAAGAAATTCACGAGGAAGCAATAGGAATTTCATAAAAGGATAAAAATATTTATTTCTTGTAAAAAACACTTGGGTATAGTTATTGATAATAAAAATAAGGTCTAAGTTTTACATATATATGAATTTCTAGATCAGTAATACACAAAATAAGTAGAATATAATTTTGAGAGATTTTACTTGCAATTGAGTCAGCTAGTCAAGTTGAGGTGCAAATTCATGGAATATTTGTACTATTGGTTGGCTTTTCTGGAAGCAGATGCTGAAATAACTGGAGTGAAAAATGTTTTTTAGGAATCAACACATGTGAAGGGCATATGGGAGAAATGAGACTGGGTAGAGGAAAAAATTAACTGATTCAGTCTCAACAAAGTCTCCATTAACCCACTGGAGAGCTTTAAAAACAAAATTGTCCTTTAGAGAATCCTACACTGAGACAAAATGGCTAGACCTTTATAAACCCCTCTCATTTAGTCATCAAATGTCAGCTCCCCTGGGAAAGACACGATCTTGAGGAAAGAATTACTGTAAAATTATTTTTGCTTATGTTTGAAAAAGAGTCCTTATTTTTTAGCACTACTTATCGAAATATTTATGAATGTAATTATATATTGTGTGAGATTAAGATAAAGTGGAAAAAATAAAAGAGCCAACCTCAGGTGATTTCCAATGACCAGAGGTGGAACAATTTGAGCATGACACATGCTAAAAAAGACAACAAAGTATCAAAATACCTAAAATGTATATACATGAGTTCATCATACCATTTTTCAATAATATGATATTAGGAGGTTTCTTAGGCACCTACTCATTATTTTGAAGATAAATAAGGGAAACACCAGTACTTTTTCTGCCTTATACAAATATATTTCAGAGTAATCAAATATTTGAGGAAAATATAAGAATTTCAGGTTATAAATGCAGAAGGAATGATAGATAGGAAAACTATCATTTAACAACACTTAATAAAATAATAGATTTAGGCAATTATTATCAAGATTAATGGAGAAGATAATTGATGAATCAGGTTAAAATAACTGAACCAACAGTTCAATTTTGCCCAGTTGGACATTTATATTATATTTACCTCCTGATAAGATGTGATAGGATGTACATGGCATACCCCGTGGAGTATCTCTAACAATAATTAACCTATGTCTGATTAAGTCTAGCTGTAACTGAGTTTATAGGAAATATAAAATATAGAGAAGCATGTAAATAACAGAAAAATCCAAATCCTAAAGCGAGAATGTAGAAAATATCACACATTTTTTTCAACAAATAATTGAAAAAGGGAAAAAGAACTATGATAAAATTTTAAAGACATAAGACATATTAACTAGATACAATCGTGTGAATCTTGTTCAGATTCTGATTTGAACAAATTAACTATATATAGATATTTTCTCATTGAATAACAACATTTTGTTAATGTCATCGGTATGCTAAAGTCATTGTGGTTATGTTAACAAAGTCATGCTTGTTAGAAATGTATAGTTATCTTTTTCTAGCTTTATTGAGTTTTTACGCACTAAATTATTTATGAGAAAATTGTTATGTAGTGGTGGTGATTAGGGGAATAAATGAAACAAATTTGGCAAAAATTGAAAATTATTGAAATGAGTTGTAGGTGATAAGGACATAGCAATTTATTATGCCATTCTCTTTCATATATGGTTGAGAATTTCTATAACTAACTTTTAAAATACTAAACTATTTGCATGATCACATAGAAAATATTTTTGTCAAACTAGCATACCAAAAAATGTCATAAATGACAGAAAATATGTTGAATGGCAAACTTGTATTGAAAACTCTTGGCAATCATTATAAAATGATTAAAAACTCTTGGCAATCATCTAAATCCCATAAGATAAAATTTAACACAAATAAATGTCTTTGCAAGTTGTCAGAATGAAGGTAAGCTTATTTAACTGCATTTGTGAGAAAGGGCCCCCATTGTTTATTTGAAATGGATTACGCTGTGTCTATGATTGAATCTTTAAACAACTGATGCAAAGAAATATTTTTGTTTTCTCATTTCATGATAATAGATGAACTGAGGTTACTTAGTTCTGTACTTTTAGTTTTATAACTGACAAGATTGAATTTTTTTTGCTTTCCTATCATCTTAGAGTATATTTGGCATAATTTATGCATTGTCTTGATGTCTTACATCACTATTGCTCATCAAATGTACTTCTATAGTATATTTGACAGTCTTTGAATACTGAGTTGGGTAGAAGAGTGCTTTACAGTGGTTGGTTCTGCTATTTTTACTGTCTCAGCTCATTGCTAGGTTCTCCCTTCTCAGTATTTCAGCTCTTACAGGCCCAGAGCCTACTCCCTCCCCAAATGCAAAATGACGGAGCTATTCTCTCTAATTTTCCAAGCCATATATAGTTTGAGGGTAGATCATTTAGTGAGGGTAATTAGATTAGTTATTCTTTGGAAAGGCTCTATTTTTTCAGTTTCCCACTCCCCTATAATTTTATTTAGCTAGCCAAGATTGAGAAAAACAAACATCTCATCAGTACCCAAAGAACAAAGGGACTATTACTGACTATAGTGACCATTTGCACTTTCACACATTTTTTAAAATGGGTTTTGAGTCTCTCAAAGTTCAGTCCTTGGCTTACAAAATCTAAGAGTTAGGAGCAACATTTGGTGCTTGTTATTCAAGGTTTCCCAAACTTGAATCATTAGTGTAAAATCCTTAACAATTTTTTTCTATATAAATACTATTGTTTATATATTTTATTAAATTGAATCAGTTGTTTTACATAAATTTGTTTAATTAGAAAAAACGTGTATTTGCCCCATGATTGTACCTTTTTTTTTTTTGCATTTACAAAGTAGCTTTGAAATATTTACAGTGAGCAAAGAAATAAATTTTCAGCTATATGCTACATAAAATTATCTTGCTTACAACTACTGGAAAAATTTTAGTGTAGTATATTTACATGATACCTAGATTTTTGCTGCCTCCACACTAGATGTAAATTCTGGATGGCAGAGACATTTCATTATTTTAGTTCCCCTTCACCTAGCACACTGCCTAGCTTACATTAAATACTCACTAAATGCTTATTAAACATGTTTATTGAGTGAATTATACACATCTAATGAGAGATACCATAACTTGAAAATCTGTACTATCATCTTGAAAAATTTATACTTTAAATAATGACATTTTTGAAATAACCGCTTTTCACACCAAATTCTCTGAATGTGCATTGACTAGCACTGCTCTATTTTCTCTTGAGAAATAACATGATTTCGATTGTAGAGTTGACTTAGTTATCACATGTAATTCATGCACCCTTAAATATTTGAAATATTAAACATTTTTATGTTTGTTATTTGACAGAGTGTAACAGTTGCAAAAAGCATAATTTCCTCATTATTGAAAGTATTTGACTTTTAATTAAAATATGATTCCACAGGTACTTTTTCCCTGTATGAATTGTTTTTAAACTTTGGTATTCCTTACAACAATTTTAATCCTTGAAGACATTTATTGTTTTCTTTTCTGCCCAAATGATGTTGAAATGCTCTGAAAGGAGATTTTTATGATTCAAATCATTAATGAAATAATTGTGAAAAACTATGGATTTGAAAACTACCTTTAGTAGCAGGAAAAATAGCCCAACTGAGCAAAGAACATGAAATTCTAAATTCTAAATGGCATGCAAAGCCATTTAGAATTATTAGTGACTTCAAGATCTGGGAATAGAATATTTGTGTACTTATGTCCAGGAGGAAACTGAAAACTGACATTTTTTAGAAACTAGGGCATATGAGAGTTGACAGCTTCTTAACCTTAGTTATTTCACATAAGAAAAAATGTCATTATTATTAATAGAGTTTTTGATAGATTCTTATTTACTTGTGCTATTATGTCTGTGATTGAGTGAGAGAAGGATGACAGAAAACCAGGAGATGAGACTAAGCTAGATGTAAGCAAATTTACAGCCAAGTAGTATATACTATAATTAGATACCTAAAGTAAGTCCTTGAATAGATCTAGTGTTTTTGCATATAAAAATTTTCTATCAGTATTTATTTAATCTTTATCATTAGAAGGCCTTGCCTACTATATTCAATAAAATGTTAATGGTTAAGTCTCAGCAATTAAACATTTTAATTGGCTTATGAATTAATTTAAAATGTCTTAGTAATGAAGAGTTCAATTTAAAATTCTGCCAACAAGTTTATTAATTCTGAAATATTTATTTAGCACCTAATTTATGGAAGATGTCCTGCCATATCCTAAAGAATATGGATAAGACAACTAGACAGTGTGTTCCCATTTCAATTATAACAATTGTCACAGTGCATTGTCATAGCTATTTTAGATGTTTGACCAATGTTACTTCCATTGTGCGTGTGTGTGTGTGTGTGTGTGTGTGTGTGTGTGTGTGTGTGGTCATATTGTAAAAGAGTATTCCACTTAAGGGTAATAATAAAAAATGTTTGAAAAGTGCCACACTTAACTGTGAGTTGCCTGAGAACAGAGAACTGTGGGCTGTGGAGACTATTTCATGTTTCTCCTGCAACCCACACTATAGCTGGAATATTGTAGACACTCAATGTTTGTTGAATTTTAGACAAGAGAAGAAAGGAAATGGTGTTAGACTAGGGATGAAGGTCCTCTAACTATTAAACCTTCAGACAAATGATACCATAAGTGATAAGGTTGGATTGTTTTTGTTGTAAATGCCATCTAGGTAATTTTAAGGCTACTATTTAGAGAAAAGAAATGTCAAATTATCATGATGGAGAATGTTTTTTGAATGTATTATTGCATTTTGAGAAAATTTAAAATACATTTAGTTTTGTTCCAGCAATAAGGGTGTTATAGAAAAATACACAATAAAGACAGGTTTCAGATAGAAAGTCCAGGGTAAAGAATAGAGGATGTTATTTTTAGGCACTGGGGGAATATTAAATTTTTTGAATGGGAGAGTTAGAAAGTCAGGTGTGTGCATTATGGCAGTGTCTAAAATAAGCAGAAGAGGGAAGAGAGTTAGGGTAGGAGTAGTAGGGAACTATCATGATAGACAAGAAATAAAAACCTTTGCTGTGTGACAGGCACGGTACTAAGCATTTTATATTCATTACCCCCATTTAATCCTATAATAATTTTATGAAGTAAAATTTTCATTATGCAGTTGAAGAATCTAAAGCACAGAGAGACTATATGTTGTGCTAAGGTCAAAGTGCTAGAAGATTGGAAGGAACAGTCAGAAAGAAGAGTCTGTCTGAGAATAAAGACTGAGCTCTCAATTACCAAGCCACACTTCCTCTATAGATAGCATTCTACATCTGGAATTATGTCTGTTAAACATTTTAGAACAAAATAGTTCTGTGAACCAAGTTTTTCAAGTTTAAGTTTAACTTCTTTTTAAATCTCCAATTATTCTCTTATGGCATAAACCAATTAGGCATATGTTTGAGACCAACTTGGCAGATTTCTCTATAATTTAACAAGACTGGGCTCTTACTATACCTTCCATATGTGTTCTTTAGAGCCTTAGATATAGCACCTGGCTGACTTTGGGTATTGATTCCACTTTGCTGCCAACATCCTTCAATTGATGTAGAAAATCCAGGCTGATCTATTAATATACCTAAGCCTACCTTCTGGCAGTATAGGCTTGAAGTGAATTTTTAAGGAACATGCTTGCAGGCCGCTATATTTCTAGACCTTTCACATAAGATCAACAACAATAATGTCCAAGAAAATAGACACTAGTCTCATTCAAGATACCTCCAGAATTTTGTCTTATTAAACTTCTCTAGTCACGTCTTCCCTATTTTTTTTTTTTTTATAAACCTTTCATTCTGCCATTTGGCCTAACTAACCACTATTCTTTAAAGTGGTTGAACTCTGTGCTTCCTTTTTAATATATTTATTGCTTACCTGAATCTTACTCATTCCTTGAAAATCAAGATCACATCCCACCTCTGCTGGTGGCCAAGTACCTAGGCCCTGGTGTTACCTCTCTGCACTTCCATAGCTCTGATTAGAAGTAGCACTCATTAATATTTCATCTTTGAATCCCTTATGTGGTTAATTATATTTTTATGTGACCATATCCGTCTTGGTTTGGTAGATTATGGGTACTCATCTGCTCCCAACTAGAGCAGGATCTTGGCCTTAACATTTATTTCTATTTTCAAATACCACACACAACAGTATTTTCCCCATAAATCTCCAATAAGTATTTGTATTTGACTGGCATCTTTAAAAGTATCAAATAATTCTTATTTTATTATTAAATATAATAGTGTATATTATATATATATTGTTGGAGTCCAAACTCAGGGACAAGATAGATAAGAGTTTAGCAAGTCATTTGGTGATTACATACCTATCTAAAATAAAAAACACTACAGGGGCAAGTTATTGCAGTGTAGGTATATGCATTCGACGTTACCAGATCTGGTTCCCCGCCACCACCCGAGGACAATCCAGAAATCCCCACTTTTTAATGAAATTTCTTCAGTGTTGAATATTTCTTGAAGTTTTAAACACTGTGCAAGGCAAAATAAACATCTGTTGGTCCATCTATCAGTTCACATGTTTGTGTCTTCTAATGTATGTGTATCTGTCATTTTAATATATTAAAAACACTGTTCTCACAAACATGATCATCATGATTTAATGTACTAATATACATTATTTTTTCCCTTCAGACCAGAATGTAACAAAATAAAACAAGGACCCAGCACTATTACAAAATTCCATTTTATACATATATTTCAACAAGATTTTATAAACAATTTTCTATTGCACAGAAATGCAGTAGTGATGGGAATTGCAGCCATTGATTCTAGTATGAATTACTATATCATTTATAGAAGCATTAACATAGACATTTGTCAGGTCCTAATAGTAGTTGCCAGATTCTAGAATCAAATATTTCTGTGAAAACCCAGAGAAGTGTAATCATCATTCTTTTTTTTTTTTTTTTCTTTCTGGGTTAATGTTTCAGTTTAATTTAGCTAACATATATTGAATGTCTGCTTTGAGTGAGACCTCATGGTAGATGCTGTGAGGACACATAAAGGATTAACATGCTTCACCCTTTCTGCACCTCTGTTCATATCTTCTTTGCCTATCTAAATTCTACCTCTTCCTTGAAAGCTCTAATCTTTCTGACCTCTCTTGAATCTAGTTGAGGGTCAAGATAAATAGTCAAATGAGTATAGCACAAAATAGAGTATGATAAGTTCTTAAAGGAGATACCAAAAAGTTACTTGGGTGCATAAACATCAGAATACATGAAAGTAAAACAGGTAAGTGCAATAGAAAATAAGTAGTAAGAACTGAAAGCAACATTATTTATGTTAGCCATACAAACTATCTTTAAAGAGGTGATATTTGAACAGAGATCTAGTATGGGGTTAATCAGAGATGTGGCTATCAGAAGCCAGGCAGAGGGCACAAATTTGGCATATTGTATGAATAGAAGACAGGTAGGACAAGAACCAGAGTGATCAAGGAAAAGAGTAGTAGAAAATGAAAGCAGATCACATGGTCTTCTTGTTGACCAGCATGCAGACTTTGGAAGTGATTTGAAGAGTAATGGGTGGCCATTGAAGGGTTTTAAGCAGGGGGCTAGTACGATATTATTTACAGATTTAAAAAGATCACTTAGGCTTAAGTGGACTGAGTAGATAGCATTCATTTATTGAGACAGAAAAGGCTGGGGATAACAACACATGGGAAGTGCTTTTGGTGTAACAAACCCCAAAATGTCTATGGTTTACAAAACCATTTCTCACTTATGTGACCTATTGCTGCAGTTCAATGGTTGTGGACCTGCTCCGTGTCTTTTTACCACAGAGCCAGGTTGAAGGAGCAGACTCTATTTAGGACATATGCTCAAAACTAGGAGAAAAGAAGAAGAGGTAGAGCCTGATTTTGAAATTGTTCTGAAAGTTTTTGCCCAGATGTGGTTTACTCACATTCACTCTCGCTGGTCAAAGCAAGTCATGTGCTCAAGCATGACAGTGGGGTGGGGCAGCAGTCTTCTTCTGTAGGGAGGCAGGTGCTGCTAGTCAAAGAATAACATGAAGGTCTTGTCATCCTTCTACAGGGATGGGAGTGAATAGCTGGAGGCAGTGATATAACCTACCACAACAGGTAAAGATGATAGGTTTAAATGGAATAATAAAAAGGCTTTCATAGGAATATCTTCATAAGAGTACAGATCTCCAGCATTGGATTCATGTGACAGGGAGAAGAGTTACCTGGAATCTAATCTTGTGTTGACACTAACAAACTTGTGACCCTAAGAAGCCACTTAACCTACTTGGACTTTATTTTCTTCATGGGTAAGATAATAAAGTTGTATTAGAATCAAGGGAGATTAACCCTGTCTTTCGAGAGGTCTTTATCTCCTAATGTTATAATTACTGTATATAGAAAATTATGTGATGTTGTCTGAATCTGAACATTTTCTGGAGAAAAGATGCTCAGCTAATAAAAACCACTGAACCTTGAAGAAGCTTATAAACTAGAAAAATAAATGATTTGTAAGATTCACAGTCAGTTTTAAACTTCTACATACATACTTGCTAAGCACATAAAATCCCCGAGTTTAATAAATCATCATCTTTTTTCAATGAAAGCATACTAATTGTAACAAGAAAAAACAATACAGAGGAACAATTAGTGGTCTCCAAACAACCTTGTATATAATTGATACTAAATCCCCGATATAAATCCTTCTGTGTTATTTTCCATGAACATACAAGCATATACGATACTTCTATAATGCATAATTTAAATCTTGCTTTTTACAAAAAGGATAGTGCAAATAAGTTTGGACTAAACATATTTTCTGCACCTTTTCTTCCTCCTACATAATATATTATGAAGACCCTTCAAGAGTAGTATATATGGATCTAATTTATCTTCAATAGCTTTATAATTGTTCACAGTGTAGATATATTGTAATGCGTTTGACCATTCACCTATTTAAGTAGAGATTTTCTTTATAACATATCCAT
Source organism: Pteropus alecto (assembly GCF_000325575.1). NCBI lineage: Eukaryota > Metazoa > Chordata > Mammalia > Chiroptera > Pteropodidae > Pteropus > Pteropus alecto. The sequence goes on from NW_006442484.1 coordinate 29,015,413, forward strand.
TATAAAGGCGTAACTATAAATATCTTTGCACATAATTCTTTACATATTTCTTCATTTATTTATTTATTTTTTTATGATAGATTCTCCCAAGTGGTAATGCTGTGTCAAGGATATGTGTACTCTTAGTTTTGCTGGAGTAGTAGATGTTTTGATTCACAGATATCCCCTCCAAGACTATGACATTCACTTCCCAACTGGGAATGTTGATGGTCAACTTCTTTCAGCTCATTTCCTCTCTGATACTTGCCCTTGGCTGAAGAGAGTTGAATAACCCAAAGACTATTGGCTTATTACCCAAAGGTAATAAATCTTTATTGGGTCATGAAAAGTCATGCTTCTCTCATGGGGGCATTCCACAGCTAATGACTGGTTGATGCAGTGGTATAAATGCCTGGTCACCTTGCTTCAATATTGGACAAGTCTAAAGGGCCACCCTAGCTCCACATCCCCCAATATGATTGGCTGGATCTTTGTTGTGACTATAGCAAAGTTCAACTTCCCCTTCTGCCCAATTTGGCTTCCGTTAGCGACGCCCCCCCCCACCCCGTGCCCCCACCGCACCACCACAGGTGCTTACACTGAGAGTATTCTCCACAGGCTGCTACAAGTTAATCTCCCTAACCTCCAACTCTGCTCCCCAGGGAACTCAGCCTGTGACAGTGACAGATTGATTTCTGTAATGTTGTTTAGATCTCTCTGACAATCAGGAAGTCAAGCCTAATAGTATTGCTCTGTAGACTTCTTAACAAAGTTTCTATAGTATGAAGCATCCTATCACCCAGATTTCCTCAGCAACACTTCGGCTATCTGATTTTAACAAGTCTTCTCTAGTGAAAATGCACTGCAATGAATGATTTGTTCACTTTGTCCCAATAATAACCATTTTCTATAATCAAAGTGCCTTGCCATAGGATATTTATATAAATCATTTATTTGATATGAGTTTTCTTCAGAGATCTAAGGGTTTATAATGAATGGTTTGTAAAAATGAAGCCAGTGTTTACAAAGTATTTACAAAGGCAGCATTTATGTATATTGGGTATACCAAACCAAAAGACAAAGCTTTTATGATTGTCCTCATTTTCTGTGAACAGCTAGATTTCTACCATTTTGTCTGAAATCTTAATACTGTTTCCCAGAGTCAGACTATTAAACAGAAACTTTCAAGCAATCAATTCCCAAAGCAACCCTTCTGAGATGCTCCTGAGCTCTCCTGTCAATGCAACAGACAGACCCACACGGGGAGACTGAAAGGAAGGCAGAAGGAAAAAAGCTGGGGCAGGGAAGGGGCGGGAAGAAGGAACTCTTAAAAGCAACAATAGAAATAAACTCCAGGATTGTTTTTTTCCGTGAAAAATATCTGATGTTTCAGTAGAGACACCTGATTTGAGAAGTTTCTATAACCATTAAATTTTACCTTTAAAAGTATAAAGGTAATACAAAATAGGTATTCAGAAGCATACGATATGTGCTCAGTAAAATCAGTAAAGGGACATGGTATAATAACTACAATGTTATAAAACTAGTCTTTTCGAGATTTCCTTTAAGTGGGTAAGAGGAGGCCAATATGGAAAGAATATACTTTAAGTTGATAAGCTTCCATGTAATGTGCTGACAATAAATCACTATTTAATTTTGGCCATGTCAGAAAAAAAGTGAAAAGAAAACGTTTACTGAGATTTAAGCTACTCCGTGTGCCACACAGAAATATAATAGATTGATTTTATTATCTGAAAGTTACTGATTGACACTTTGAGTGTCAGTTTGAAATATGACTGGAACAAATCTCATTCAATTAAAGAATTTCTTCCAAAAGAACAATTTTCTTCAGCTCTGTATTGAGGGACAGTATTTTGCTTATTATAATAAAGTAAATGGCAGCAGCTGACAGGAGAGTGCTCCTCTGCTATTGTGGACATCCTGCCTTGCTAATGAGCTCAACTTCACCCTGGGGAAAGCTCTCTATTCGGGGTAGGGGAAGTTTTCTTTCTCATTGCCAGCTTGCTTCTAATTCTTTCCTGAAAAGAAAATGTCAGTCCTGCTTAATTGCATTAAATTAGGTGTGATAGTTTAAAACAGCACGCAGTCTTCTTAAAGCTCAACTAGATCACTCAAATTCTCACTTTTTGAGCTCCAGTTTGGGGTTACTAAGAAGCGTCACTGTAGGTAATTAAATAGCATATGTGTCCAAGGTCACCTAAGTTCATTTTCTAACCACATGTCATATCATTGTGAAGAGGAATTACCACCAGGTATATGGGGCTGTCCCAGGAATAAGCCAGGACAACAGAAGTCTGGCATGGCTCTTTAGTAGAATTCTGAATCAGACAATATGGTTGATCACACACAGAAGTGTAGTGATGAATATAAAGTCTTTATTATTTTAAATTTGACTCATTAGAAATCACTAATCATTCATGCCACTGAATTATCTCACCTTTGAAGAAAAATTTGCTAAGCAAAATAACAACACAAAGAAGATTACATAGAACAGGCTTGCCTACATAAAGAAATATATTTTTCAAACATATGTGTATTTATTTCTGCATTTTTTAATTAATGAATTAATTTATTCAACCTTAGTTCTAAGTGTTCATTGTATACCTTCAACAATCACATAGGGATGTTGCAGGTTCTGAAATGACATGCACAAAAGTAAGTTGACACAGTCTTCAAGAAGCAGGTCGTTTAGTTAGAATTTTCAGAAATTTTTGATAGTGATATTGAATTGAACTAATAGGACATATCCTTTTGAAGTTTATTTATTTATTTATTTATTTTTTTGGCTTGTTTATTTTGGAGTTTTAAGTTTTGTTTTACAGCATAAAATTTTGTTTTCCATTTTAACTTGAGCTAATTCTATCTGACATTCAAAATTAACCCCAAGAGAAGAATTATTTATGTTATCTGAATTTACAGAGGTAGTTAATAGATTCTGATATAAATAGCCTTCACCAAAATTAATTCATACATATACCTGTCCAGATATAAGTATGCATTAACTTTTAAGAGCATGTATCAAAATACCAGTTCCAAAACATACATTTGATTAGTAGATTTTGATTTAGCCAGTAAAAACTGTTTTTGCGGGAAAAAAATGCCTTATCTAGGTATTACAATTAACTAGCTCAGCTTAACTTACAGAATTCTTCTCAGTTTATTTTCTATAAGAGACTTTCAACTTTCTCAAAATTCTCATTTCATCTTGTAGTCTAGTCTCTCTGTCCCATCTGGATATGGACCTGAAAAAGATGTGTATTAGGAAGGGAGATCATTGCAGCATATAACCTCTGTACTGTTGGTAAAGATATTCCATCAAACTGTGGCTCTATACTGCAGCAGCAAAAGCAAAGCCACTTTTGCGCTTTATCTGCTTCTTCATTATTGGAGTGTAATAGGAAATTTTTAATTTCTACTAAAGTAATTAAAAACGAAGTCATTTATATTCCTATATTAGTTCTTCTACCTATCAATATGCTTATCTGGTTGTCTATCTGTCTGGCCATCCATCCATCCAGCTATTCAGTCTTCCATCTATCTATTCCACCCAACAACAATTGAACAACCTGTTTAATAAAGTTCTAAAAATTTAGAGATGTGTTCACTGTATTAAAAAATGATACAATTGAGGTAGAAGAACTGTTATAATTGAGACAATAGATGAAGGGGGCAATCTGAGGTTGTTAATAACTTGATGGCTCAAGAAAGGGAAAATTTTACCTCTAGAAAAAGGTATTTGGATATGCTTTTTGGAATCTAAATCACGTTAATAAAGATTTGTTGAACGAGTAGATGAGTGAAGAAATACATTAGAATTAAAGCCGAATTTAAAAAGAACATCTTGATATGAAGAGATACAAGCTTAAGACATTTTTAGAGGAGAAAGCAATATAAATACTCTTGCTTATACTTTGAAAAACAATTGGAAAACTGTTTAGAGTCCAAATGAACAGGAATGTAGAGTGTGAAGGGAATTAAAGACCATTAGCATAGTTTTTAATATATGATCCCAGGATCTTCAACATTCTTCTATCAAAAGTTAGGGTTGATATACCCTTTGCTTGAAATGGGTCAGGCTTGTGACTGCTTTGACCAATAAAGTATAGTAAAATTAACGATACGTGTCTTCCAAAGCGAGGTCATAAAAACCATGCAGATTCTCCCCGGTTCTATTAGGATGTTCACTCTGATGGATGCTGGCCACCATATAAAAAATATGATCACTTTGAGATGGCTGTACTGAGAAGGCCATGGATAGCCCACCTGAATTCGCATCAACTGCCAGCCCTGTAACTATACTTTTGTTTGTTTGTTTTACAACTAGCCCAGGCAGCTCACTGCCACCCTTGCCAATCAATATCTGACTGCAACCAAATGAGAATTTTCAAGTGGGCCCTTTCTAACCTACTGATCCACATATGGTGAGCAAAATAAAATAGTTGCTATTTTATACCACTAAGATGGGGTACAGTTTTATAGGCAACAATAGTAACTACAGTAGAAATTTGGTACCAAAAACGGGATTCAAACTCACGCAAATATTGAATACCTAGCTGGTTTAGGCTTCTCATGATAGTCAATCAACAGGCAAGGCAGAGATTTACAATATGGGCTAAACTGATTAATTTTGACTTTCAAGGGGAAACGGATGTTTTTACACAATAGAAGTGAGGAGGAGAATGTCTGGAATGAAGAAGATCCCCTGAAGTTTCTCCTCTTTGGTCCTATTGTAAGTCAACAAAAACTACAACAACCTACTTTAGGCATCACTACTAATATCCCAGACCTTTATGAAATAACGGTCACCACATCTGGCAAGGAACTATGATAGGCTGTGCTTATTGAGCACAAAGAAACATAGAACGGTTAACAGAAAAAGAAAATTATAAACATCAGTTTGAACAAATGATTAGTTCTGACAACCAGGGTTAGGATCTGTAATAGTTATGAATATTACTTCCTTATTTTATTTGAATATATGTGTAACATGAATCAGTTCTCTCTTCCTACCACATCTTGCTGTCTAACATAAGATATATTAATAGTAACTAATGTTATGTCTTACTATTTAAATTACAAGATATCAAAAGGAGAGAATGATTCAGAAGAAAAATAAGTATTATTCAAAAATGGATAAAGGGACTTGATATCCTTTTTGCAGGGAGAGCATCAGCGTGTTTTTTGGTTGATTGTGACCTAGTTGCATCATATTAAGTTGAAGCACAATTTGTCTATTGTATTTATTTGGAAGTTTTAGGTATGATTAAAAGAATATGGTTTAAAATGGTTGAAGTATGGTGTTAAGTTGTCAATGGATAGACTGTGCTAGCTTTGTATTTTGTCAACTTAGCTAAGTTGGAACTACATTTCTCGGAATTCCTTTCTTATTACTTCCCATTAGACTGCAAAAGAAATTAACTTAGGGTTTGGAAAGCAGAAGTGAAGCAACAGCTATATCTTTATGCTCTGTAGGTCAGGACAGAGCCAGGCACTAAAGAAGCTCATGCATCTTGTTGATGATCTGCTGGTTCACCTTGCTTGTGTGAGTTGCTTCAGCAGCTTCTCAATCCCCTTTGGGTCTCTTCTTTCAGCTTCTCTGAATTCTGAGCTGGGTGCATGACCTGTTGTGGAGGAAGGAGAGCCAGCTTATCATGCATACCACCAACATTTTCATAATTAGAGGTTGTGAGAGACAGGCAGGAATACCAGGTTGTCTTTATGGATTCCAGCTTTTCCTTGCTTCCCTCTACGTACATTTACATTTCATTTCCAACTTCCAGCCCTTACTTCAGGACACCAGATGCAGAGGCAACAGCATTATACTAGATTGCCTAAGTAGCTCCCATGACTACATAAAGTCTCAGTCCTGTATATATCTATTATTCTATATTGCTCACAGTGATTCTGTTTCTCTGATCAAACCCTGACTGTTACAACTTCAGAAGCTTATTATAGTAGTTGGATGAAGAGAGTTGTGGACTGGCGTTTTCCTCCTGTCTGTATCATTGACCTACTAAATATACCATGGCAAATCTCTTTGCCTCAGTTTCTTCACTTGGAAAATGAAAAGATAAACTCAATTCATCCCAGAAATGTAACACGTTATGTACAGTACATGTCATTCATTTTGTATCTTCAGTTTCGACAAGTCTGTCTAATTCCAGTCCTTTTCTGAGATTATCTTTACCTGATTACCCTTCCTACAACTTAAATACAGCATATTCAAAACCAAATTCAAGGATCTTTCTTTCCATAAATCTCTTTTGCCTTTTTTAAAGCTACTAATAGCATCACTCTTTTACGAGTAATCCAGAACAGATCTCAACATATCAGTTTAATTCTACAGATTATTATGTGCGTCCTTTCATTTTGGGATATGATATAGCAAAGTGTCTCATGTGCATTCTTTCCCCAGTATCCTTCTATCCCCACACTCCATCCTTCAATCTCAGTCCAAACTCATTTTTTTCATGAATCTTGATTAAACTTTCCATGATATACTCCCACATCTACAAGAACAATTCCATTCCTGTACAATCCTTCAATATTCTGAATTTCATACATAGTGCAAAACTTAAGGTAGAGACCATGTTTCATCTTCCATTAGGAAGGCACTATAATTATCTGTTGAGTGATGGATGGATAAATAATAAATATAGAAAAAAGTAAAGGAAAAGAAGAAAAGTTTAAAAATGGAATAAGTGAAATACACTGGAGTGGGTATTTGTTATGTGGGTAAATGTTATGTCATGTGATAAAGGAGGAGTAGAGTTGTAGAAAGAGAACAGCTGGTTTATCTCTTGTCCTATATATGGAGAAAATAAATATGCCTTTTTCTACAATCCCAAAGGAAATTTAAAAAAAAATTTCCACCTTCTACCTGAAGAAAAAAATGATTAGAATTTTTAAAAATAGAAGACAATAAACAGCAGGTATTAATGTATGAATACACACACACACACACACACACACACACACACACACACACATATGTATAACCTAGGATCAGATTAGAATTTGTATAAAAGAGAGTGAAAACATGCTCAAAGTGTGTTAAGAGTACATAAATTATGGGTCGCATTCCTACATAAACTTCACACAAACACCTATCCACATTCAAAGAATTACAGAATGCCTATAGGCTGCCTTAAACTTGATCACCTCTGATTTAAACATAAGTAAGTACATTTTTGGACTGCTGTTAACAGAATCAGTAAAAGTGACCATGAAAATTCTAATTGTCTTTATGGGATTTTCTCTCTCTCTTTCCACGTGACCCACATTTAGTAAGTTCCTAGGCTAGCCCATTTATCTCACTCAAGACTACCACATAAGAGGGTGACAATGCATAAGTAGTTTACTAATTTGCTATTTTTACCCTGAATCCACACTATTCAAACAATGATTAGTGATACACTATACGTAAAACCCAGATATCATTAATATTAGTTTGTAAAGAATAGCCTTTAATGAAGCTAGATTATTTCGCCTTTTCTATCTTCAAGGCCCCTGGCCAGGACCCTGCCTCTGGTCCTGTGAAGACAAGGTTATATAGACAAAAACTCTAAAAAATGGTTTAAGTTCACCAAATTCCCTAAGGACATACTTCAGCAAATCCTTTCTTAAGCTAGAAGACATGCTCCAACTTGTCTGACATGGATAGAGACGCATTGTGAAGGAGGAAATAAGGACAAAGCCTCAGTCCTACATGGATTCCACCTGGCATAAATTGATAAAATTTCTTTGATAAATGATACCTTTGAGAGGTTTGAGTAAACTAGGTAGATACTGGATTTTGTGTTAAAAAGACCTGATTATGACCTTGGATTATGTCTTGGAGATCTCTGGGAGACTACCATTACTACTTTTCTGCAGTTTTCTTGTTACCATTTTTCTAATCTCTAGAATTTTATTCCACTTATTATTTCCTCTCTTTAATATTCTCCTCTTCAGTACTGACTACATCCCTTGAGGCTGTAAGTATACTCGTCTCTTCACTCCTTATCATTAAAAAAAAGACAAAAATAAAATAACAAATGAAAAAAGACAACCAAACTTTTCATGCTATCACACTATTTTCAATCTTCCTTCAGTGTCCTTCCTCAGCATAATCTTCACTCACTGTCTCGATTTCCTCGTTCTGCGCCTCCATCACTCACTCTTTGACACTTTGAATTCTGTTTTCTGTTCTTGGCATCCTACTAATAATGTTCTTTTTTTTTTTTTTTCAGTCAGCATCCTCTTCTGTGAAATCTAGTGGCTGAGTGCTGAGATCTGAACCTAATTCCAAAATTTCACATTTAGAAGATATGCACCAAAGGTACAGTGTCAGGTTTTTCTTCACAAGAAAAATGGCCTGGGCTTAAAATGTCACAGAGTATACAGTTCTTACACACATATACACAAGTAAGTTACTGTTACTCAATCCTCAGTTTCAGGAAATAGTCCTTGACACAGTCTTCAAGGTGTTTCTACTATGCTCAAGGCTTGCATTGTGTAAAATACTTTCTATTGAGTAAAGTTATTGTATGTTCTTGCCTCGCAATTAAGCATCATCCTGAATGATCAGTGTCATGACATATGCACTAGTATGCACTATAAGTTATTTTTCTTTGGAGAATTATGTTGTGATCATCAGACTGTATGTTTGGTGGCTTGCCTACAGATATCCCATAAATGCTTCTTTATTTCAGTCTCTTTTGTTTTTCTGCAACATTTATGTCATCTGTTTAATTACCACAAAAAGCATTAATATTTCCTTTCTTTAGTCTCCAATTCCTTTTCTTTAAATCTCTCTTGTTACTTCTGATTACCCAGGTTTATATAGTATCCTAGTAACAGTTACCTCTTATTTTACACTCACTCTCTTGACTATTTTGTAACTCAACCATTTCCTTTATACAAATTCTTAAATCAATATCTTACAAAGAAAGGTCTTCCCTCTCGAACTCCAGCTCAGATTTCCAACTTTTTACTTGACTTATCTACATGCATATACTACCCTGAGTGACAATTATGCACACTTTTTAGTCCTCAACAGACAGTCAAAACACTTGTTCTTACAGAAATAAGTATAAAACAGATTGATAATGTAGTTCTTAGAAATTGATAGTCATCATTTTTACCAAAGATTTGATGAAACTCCAAATGACTTTCTCGTGAAATTTGCAGATGACTAGATAATGTAACACATGATGCATATGGCTGAATTGTTATCTTGAAATATTTAGTAGGTCAAAATGACTTGATGTGTCTAATAATATAAAATGTAATTAGGAAAAGTTAAGTACTACTCTTTCTCTCTCGCTCGCTCACTCTCGCTCTCACTCTCTCTCACTCTCCCTTTCTTGCTTCAGAAAATGGTGTTATGGCTGAACTGCATGACTCTCGCTCTCACTCTCTCCAGTCTCCCTTTTTTGCTTCAGAAAATGGTGTTATGGCTGAACTGCATGGCTTAAATATTCTAAAGTAATGAGACTCCTGTCTAATTTAATTAGAAACAAAGTGACCAGAAGGGAAGGCATGACTTCCTCTGTGCTGAACCAATTAGAACACATCTGAATTATTATATTTAGTTGTGCTTTCTACACTTAGAGATCTTTCATAAACGAATAAAAGAATGTTATAAAAGCCAGGTAAATGATTAGGAAAAAATGGAAAAAGAAAACTGATAATACTTTACTTGAGGGAAAATTAAAAGCTCCATTAATTGATTTCATATATTTAAAAGGTTTTTGTGTAGATCAGGAATATGTGCAGCATATTAAATAATGCTCAAGTTCTGATATTAAGTAAATCCGGGTTCATAGTTGTGTGAAATTGGAGCAAGTCATTTAACTCTTTCACATTTAGTTTCTACAACTTCATAAAGTGAATGGAAAAATTAAAATAAAAAATACAGGAGACGTGCTAGGCACAGTGTCTGACACATAGTGAGTCGTCAATAACTACAAGTTATAATCATCAGTGAGTGGAAATGAGAAGAACAAATTTTAGCTTTAAAAGTTTTCATTAAAAGGTATGTGTATATTTTTGGATTTGAATATATGTCATTGGAAAGTTTAACTCCAAGAAATTTTTTTTGATAAAATTCAAGATTATCTTTATCTAATAATTTTCAGTATTTATGAAGGGAATAATGAATTGTACTATACAATGTCAAATGTCTGCTATAATTTGTATCTATAATGATTCTTCAGTGTTATCTTATAAACATTTTAGTGGACAGAATGAGTAGATAAGCAAAACAGTAAGGCCAGTGAAAGAAATGCCCTTGGTCTTTTGATGTCCCTCAAATTGTACCACTGGTCCAAAGAGGGTCTATCTGCCTCTAGGTACAATCTGCTTATATAGGCTTTGAACTAAATGATAAAAATATATTTTGCCAGTTTCTATCATTTCTAATCTTTTGAGAATAACTACTTTCTCTAGGATCTGTATATCTTCAATGGTAAATGTTTTGATATATCCTGGGAGCTCCTGTATTTTCATTTCAAACCAGTGATGGTAGAAAGAAGCAAAAAAATGGGTAAAAGTGTGTAACAAAAAGCAATTACTGGTTACATCCAACTACCATTGTCCTTGAGAAACTGGAAGTCAGCATTAAAAAAATCAACTAGTAGGAGTTTTTGGTGAAATCAGCAGCTCTCACTGAAGTCTTATATCAATATTTCCTCTTCCTGATGAGAATCATATATATCTTAGGCTGCCAGTACTTATAGTATAAGCAGCATTTATGTAAAAAGATAGCCTGGGAGAAATTAAAACTTGACAAAGATGATACATAAGAACAAGTGAGATTAGTGAAAGCAATGCAATGAAATTTGTTATGGTAATTGTTAGCGTGAATTTATAAATGTTTTCTTCATGTCGTATCCACATTGCTCATCATTCCTAGCCTATTTTCATAACAGTTATCTGGGTTATTGTGTCTATTTTATGCCTCTTTGGACTACCATTATGCATAAATTCTTCATTGCTTAATAGGGGAAAGTAGAGCATTTTATTTCAACTAAATGCTACAAACAGGGTAATTAACTGAATTTTTTTTTCTTCTTGAGAATCATATCACATTACATATTTAAATATTTAACTTGGGTATCAGAGAGCTCCATTAAGCATTTAACCATGCAAAATGGTGACAAGTGGTGTGAAACATCATTAGAACACATTTATTTTGACCTCAATGATTCTCTCAAATTATTAGTTTATTCTTGACTGATTTCATTGTTGATGGTATCAGAAGAAGATATATTCACCTCTGCTTCAGAATTGATTTAATTTATTTTCCACCTTAAAAAATTTTCTTTTTATGTAGCCTGGCACTCATCATGTCAGTACACTGTTTTCACCAGAATAACAATTAATAGTAATTACTAAATCTTCAATCCTGATGAAGCTTCAGTAACTCTCCAGTTCAATGATTTGGATCCAAATGGACAACATCAACTCCATAAAAAGTATATATAGCATATATATGATGATTTAGCATATATAGAAGAATCTCTGTCAGCTTCCAAATGTAAGTAAGTATGTTCAAATATTGTCTGAAAGCACAGATTGCCTTAAAAAGTTACAAAAAATAGGAAGAAGAAAATACAGTTTTTGGAATGTTCTTTAAGTCATATCCTTTCACATTCCAGCTTATGAAAATTAATGAGTTACTTTTTAAGATTTCATATTTATAAAACACCATACGAGACCCTTAAAAATATTGATATTAACCTCAAATGTTGAAAATATGCCAAAGTAACTACACCATTGTTTTTGTTGTTTTTAATCTCAGTAAAATCCTTAAATTCTTTTTAGGCTGTTATTTATTTTAAAGTAGAGGTCAGCAAATCATGGTTTATCATCTGTTTTTGTAAATAAAGTTTTATTGAAATATAGCCATATCTATTTATTTACATATTTTCTATGGCTGCTATTATGTTATGGTGACAGTGTTGAGTAGTTGCAAGAGACTGTTATGGTCTACAAAACCTAAAATATTTACTACTTGTCCCTTTACAGAAAAAGTTAGCTGATCATATCTTAGAAACTTCTGAAGGGGGAAAATTTTTCTCAAACATGAATAGTTGAGGGATCACTGTGCTCTCTAACAAGGTGGTAGATTCCCAATATCACTAAATATTTTTACTCTATTTTTAATTTTTTAAAACGAGATTTTTTGTGACCTTTGAAATATAGTATAAACACCAGAAGGCCTATAAATAAAAATGGTAGAAAATAAGTGTTGGAGAGTATAAGGAACAACTAGAAATCTCACACACCTATAGTGATAGTGAAAATTAGCCTAGCCACTTTGGGAAAAACAAAATGTTTGGCAATAGCAAGTAAATCTGAACATATACATGCTGTGTGGGCTAGAAATTCTCCTATGTATACACTCAACACAAATGTATACTGATATTCTCCCGAGACATGTATTAGAATTTTCATGGCAACACTGTTTAAATTTGCCAAAAACTGGAAACAGCCCAAATACCCATTAATAATAGGTTGACCAAATAATGTGTAATATAGTTACAAAATGGAGTGCTATACAACAATGAAAATTAAAGATCTACAGGTCCACACAACAGTATAAATATTGAGCAATTAAGGAAAGATACAAAATAATACATAATATGTTATTTCTTTTATAAAAATTATATAAAAAGAGAAAGCTAACCCACTTTGTTAGAGTGGGATAGTGGTTAAATTTGGGGTTGGTAGTGACTGGAAGAGAGCACAAAGGGTATTTCTGAGGTCTTAGTACTATTCTGTTTATCTGGAAGCTGGTTTAACATTACATTTGTTCTTTAAAATTTATCAAGATATATGCTAAGGTTATGAGCATTGCAGTTATGTATATCATAATTAAAAAAAAAAAACATAGTGCATCTCTGGAAATACCATAGATTGGTGTCAGCATCAATATATAACTTGAAAGCTAAATATCTGATGGTTCTTTTGGGCCAGTACAGAAGAAAAATGTTTTTGGAGAATGACAATGTATCATCACAAACTTAATCGAATTTTGATTTAAATTGCTACTTCTATTTCAGATATTGTTTCTTTAGTTGGACTAAATCAACCCATGCTCTGTTTCCCATTATGGAGCTATTGATTTGGCAAAAGCTGTTTTATCTATTGATTAGCAATGACTACCAGATCCAATTTGTCTTCAACTAGCAGGACAGCAACATACCTTCATTGTCTCACTTTTGACTTTGTCTTAATCTACTACACAGCAACCTTGATCAACTTGCCATAAGACAAGTATTGAAAACGTATGTGTGGTCTAAGATATTGATGCTATTTTATTGTTTGGAAATGACGAACAGTTTTTGTAGGTGCTTTTATAAGACACGTGTACTGGAGGGTAGACGAGATTAAACCTCATGAAAACTCTTTGTTATAACCTCTGGAGGTTTCTAGAGAGCCAATGGCAAGGCTCACGTTGCTATATTACCTTCAGGTGAAAGATAATGTTGCATATTGTACTCCCAACACTAGAAGCTTAGTGGGCCTTTTTTTTTTTTTTTTACATTAGAGACATATTTGAGTGTGCTCTAAAATCCATTGAATATTTAATTCAGCTTTGAGAGGATTCCAGAGCAAGAAAAGACTCTGAAACTGATTCTAGATATAGTGTAAGCTGCTCTGCACTGAAAATTGCTCACCCAGCAGATTCAATGGTACTTGAAATTTTTGTGATCATTAGAAATGCTGTCTGTAATCTCTTGCAAGCCTAAATTATAAAATCACAACACAGACCCCTTGGATTTAAAAAAAAAAAAAAAAAAAGCCATGCCTTCTTCTTCTAATAGTTATCCTATTTTTCTGAAACAGATTCAGGTTTACTCCTGGATCCTGGGAGTTCCAAGAATCCCATCATCAATGAGTATTATTCTCATCATGATATTAAATTGAGCATGTATAGCAGCTCAAGATCTAATGCATTTTAAATTCAACTAAGCAGCTCCTAAAGGTACAACGAAGTTATGCGTGAATTTCAAATTTAAAAACTATTGCTACATACAATATATCAATGAATCTCACAGATATAATGAAGTAAGGCAGATACAAAAAGGTACATACCATATAATTCCTTTTATATGATTTTTAGGAACTGACACAACAATCTATGGTGTTAAAAGTCAGAATAATGGTTACCTTGGGAAAGTATTGATAGGATGGCACACAAGGGAATCCTCTGGTTAGAATAAAGCATTAGAAATAGTTGTTATCTTTATATGGGTTCATTGCACACATATTATAAAAGTCATTGATTTAAACACTTAACATTTGATTTGTTCAAGTATCAAAACCTAAGTATAATTATGAGAGGAGAGAATTTTCTCAACATTGTTCCTCATTTCTAGGGAGATTATTTAAGATATTATGACAATAAGCATTATTAGACAATAAGCATTAAAGTATGTATTTTATAAAAGATTGCATCAATGGTGTAGGGGGCTCCAAGACAATCCTAGATTCAAGGATTCACTAAAGAGGATACAACATGACATAGCATATAGTTGTACTCAGGTACGATTTATTACAGCAAAAGGATACAAAGAAAAATCAACAAAGAGAAAATGCACATGGAATGAAGTGCAGAATAAAATCAGGCACAAACCTCCAAGAGTTTTATCCCAGTGGGGTCACACAGGATCCACTTAATTCCTCCAGCAATGTGTGGTGACAACAGTGTGAAATATTGTCTATCAGGGAAGCTCAGGAGACTTGGTGGCCAGAGTTTTTACTGGGGGCTTGTTGCTTATGTTCTTTCTAGATATATAGCAAAATTCCAGACTCCCGGAAAGAAAGCAGATATCCAGCATAAACCACGTTATTTGAACAAACAGTTTAAGTACAGTAAGCCATTCTTACCAAGGAATGATGGAACCCTCCTCAAAATCCAGAGTTTCAGACACTAGCTAACCAATATTGCAAGCAGGCCTTTCTAAGGATAGGAGTCTCAGTCATGAAGAGTTAACTATATTCTGCACAGCAACCAAATTATAGACTGGCCACTAGTGTCCTGTACTTCAGGAATGAAGATGCGATTTAGTCTAAGACTCACAACCATATCTGAGTTGATGAATGAAGGGTAGGACACTCAAAACTTGTGATGGAAGACAGAAGATAAAATATCAATTATGGCCACCTGGGCAGTTTCAATTTCAGAAAGGAAGAAATTAGTAGTTGTGGATATTCTCTTCCTGTCATTATAATAAAATTATTGTTGATTTAATCTATAGATTAAGTTGTATTTTTATAAATGTGAATTGTAACTAAATTGGAAGAAATCATCATCACACAGAGGACAGGACTTGAAGTCTCCTTTTTGAAAGGAAGTAAACATTTTTATTTTACAAGAGTTTATTGCATTATGTTAGAAGCACATCGTTCTAGAATTTTTTTTGTTTGCAAAGATAATATGCTTAGAATATGGATGCTAAGTAGCTAAAGTAGGGAACTGTGTTACTGTTTTTCTTGGCAACCTTATCCCTTTATAGATCTCTTTTGATGGGCTGAAAATGGGGGACCTGTATTTTTCATACTCTTTTCTCTAAGAATCTGAATTTTGCCACACTTTGCCAAGGAGATGAACTGTCATAAGAACTGACAGGGACACAGGTGTCAAACCATTTTCTAAAAGTAATAACAAAAATTAGTGGGCTCCTGCAACTGTGAGATTTGTTTCTCTGAAGGTAACCTGCTCTATCAGTGCAGGGAATCTGTGATTTCAGACGTAGTGTCTCATAATTCTAACTAGTGTAGTAGCGGCAATTTTTTTTCTTCTCAACATCACAGTGATAGTGGAAAACCTAAAAGCCAGCAGTGGCCTTTTCTCTGTGACTCCTCTAGCACTTATATTGGTTTTGTGAGCACCTAATCCCCTACATTAAATTCTTTCTGCTAACAAAGCCTGGTATGGTTTCCGCTTTACTTGATTTTCCGTCTATGCTTTCTTCGGTTATAAATTCTGCAATCTTGTGGCTTCCCCACATCAACATTTAAAATATTTTAATATTTTAATATTTTCCACAGCAAAGAAAAGAAAGACAAGAACATCTTGTGGGGCTTAGGCCAGAAGTGACATTAGTTTCACTTACATTTCATTGCCTATACCCAGTCACATGGCGTCAATAAACTGCTGGGGCTCTGGGAAATGTAACCATCCATATGCTCAGTAGGAACAGAGAACTAAGTCAGAGGTAATGGTGGGTCAGATCACAAAGTCCTAATAAGGATTTAGGCTTTTAATCTGAATAACATGCAAATGTCCTAGAGAATTTTAATCCCAAGAGTAACATGATCTAACTTGTATTTTAAAATTGACTTGCATTTGTCACTCTGGCAGGGAAACAAGGACTTTGGAGTTTATTGCCATAGAAGCAAAGGCCAGTGAAATAGCAAGCAAGGCAAGTAGGGTGTCCTGGAAGCAAGTAAGAGAGCTGTTTCAATGGGAAGAGTGAATAGATGAGTCATGTGTTGCTGACAGTCAAGTAACAAGAGGCTTGCAAACTGACTTTTAGCTTCAACATGAAGCATCTTTATAATAGCAGTTTCTACAAAATGGTTTGAGTTCGAATGTTTCACGTTTCCCTTACAAATTTCGTTCTTTCCAAATGCTTTTCCATCTTTGTCTGTCTAATCTTCATTAGAAAAATTATCTTAATTCTTTTTTCCAGATTACTGACTCTACTCCTTACTGTATCTCATTGTTATTTCTTTATAGTGTGTCTCCTGTTTAATTTGCTTTATTCTTTGATTTTTATTTCATATTCTTTAGATTCTTTTACATTCCTAGAGGATATGAACTTAATTTGCATACATTTTGCTTCTGTTTCCTAAGGGTATATATTTTTTCTAGTATAGATTTTTCATCTTTCCTCTCTTTCTTCCTTCTTTTTTCCTTTTTTTCCTTGATGTCATTCTGCCTGCCTTCCTTTCTTAGTACTTTTGAAGAGTTACTTTTCATTTTATTTAGCTTGTCCATAGACATCTCTAGTTAGAATTTCTATTTGCCTAAATATAGGGTGATTAGATGGTGCTTGAAATCTGTTTCCTCTTTGACCTTCTCGTCTGGTCCTTATTTGTGTTTATCCTAATCAATGCAAGCTAAGAATAGAATTAAATTAATTGCATCCTGCACTTCTTTAGTATCAACTGTAAGAAAAGTAGTTCGTACCTGCCAATATACACTTTGTACAGTTAGAGACTATGTCAAACAATGGAGAGGACATGGATTATACTATCATGGAGCAGCTGTCAAATCATGGAAATCACTTTGCTCCAGCTTCTTCAGATTAAAATAAGGTATTTGATTTATCATGAGAGATCATTCCAGATAGAAATTTCTATGTTTATAATTACTTTAACATATTTCATAGAATATTAACATAGAGCATTCCATTTTTCCAATTTCACAAATGGTTTATTACAGTGTTCAATATATTTGATCTTAAAAACACAAGTGCATTTCATTCTGGCGAAAAACTTACCTTATAGAGACATTAACATAATAAGAATCAGAGGAAATGACTGACCGTTACATGTAAGGCATTATATTATTCAAAACTTTCTTTTTTTTCTCATCACCAGAACATTAAAACAAATATATTACTGAACAGTTTGACTCATAGAGGGCAATATTTTAGTACAATTACAAAAAAAATTATGATTAAATGCTAAACTATTTGTAGACATATTAAGTGGGATTTTTTATTGTTGTTTTTTACTTCTTAAAAATTATTGTTAAAATAAGCCATTCACTTGATTGACACTAAGCACAACTATATTATTTAAACATCGTATTAATTTTTCCTTAAATACCTTTGAAACTACCTCTAATTCTATTCTAATTTTCAGTGCACAGTGAGTGGCATGAGTGTAACTTTCACATTGAAAACACAATGCACTTCTCTCTTACTGTACAAATGCACCTCTGTTTTCAATGCAGAAATGGAAAATTTCTCTTTTTAAAGCATTGGATCTTATTGCAATTATAATGAAATAGGCAAAGTGGCTTTTGTTTGAGTATGCATGTGACTTTGGAAAACTGTCTTTAAAAGGAATAATATTTTCATTTTTCTGCTTCTTAACAGCAGTTACTGTCTTTCTGGGATATAAATGCCATCTGAACCAATGACTCATTCCCAGTCAGATAGCAAATATAGGCTGAAGCCTTGTAGTTAGGTTAATAAAAACCCAAATATTTTTACACACATTAACAACATGAACGATTTATTACAGCATGAGAACAGAGCACTATATTTCCAGTATATATTTTTAAATGTAATAAAGAGATCCCAGAGGACTGCCACAAAATAAGTTCTTGGATGTACTCACAAGTCCTATAATAAACATTAACAGTAAAGCTAGAATTGTGGGGAAAATTCAATAACCTTGTTTATACTAATTGAGTTATTTTCGGAATGGCATGTCAACCACTGAACATTGCATACCTCAGCATTCTTTAAAGCAGCCAAGTATAAAAGACTGTACTAAATATTTTGCTGTATGTGTAGATTTAGCAGATGTTGATTTGGTGCAGAAATTTGTCCTTGTACCATATAGCTAACACAAATATTGACAAATAATGGGATCTGGAAGAGAGCATTGAATTAGGAGTCAAAAGTTTCTTTTGAATTATGACTTTCCACTGACTAGTCATGGGAGAATCACTTGACTTTTTTCAGTCTCTTTTTTCCCCTCGTAAAATAAAGAGTATACTACTATCTACCTTAACTAGGTCATTAGGTTTGTTAAGAGCCATGGCAGTACTTTTGGGAGATTTTATGAGGACAGTTCTGTTCTTTGATGGAGATACCACTATTAAACAAGGTAATGAAGCTATTGCCATTGATATCAAACCGCCACAAAACTCAGTGACATGTAAAAATTTCTATCTTTCATTCATGCATCTGTCATCGGTGGAAGTCAACTGATCTAGGTTGGGTTTATTTGGCTTGATTCCAAACTATATGTTAGGACTAGGTCTGTTCCACATTTCTGTCATTCTCTTAGGACCAACAGCTATTTGAAACCTACTCTTCTCAAGGAGAAAGGGAGACACATAAGGAGGCAAGCCCAATTGCACAAACACACTTCAAGCCTTTGCTCCTAGCACAACTGGTAACATTTCGTTGTCTGAGCAAGTCATGTGGCCCAGCCCAAAATCAACAGGGAAATATCCTCTGCATCTTAAGAGAGGAACTGTAGAGTTGTATAGCAACAGGTATGGATACAGAAGGGAGGAAAGAATTGAGAATATTATGTAGATTACAACAACAGTAAGATTTTTTTCTTAGCACTATTTTTCTACAACTTTTACCTTAAAAATCTATTTAAATTGCAACTGTCATAGTATTTTTCTCTTAGCTTTTGCAAAATATATGTGCTTGTTGATGACTCCTATATCCTTTATTGTAAATTAAGTGTACCTCAAAAAGCTACTGTCCTGACTCTAGGATCACTGTAAAAAATAATCTTGAAAATTAAAACCTACTACAAAATTGTCTTGAAATTTAAACTGTAAGAATAATATTTCAACTAGAGATAAATAAATTAGGTGATTTAAATGTAAATGGCTTCATTTTAACATTTAATGACCAAGTGAGATGGACAAAGCAGGCTGCCACTCCTCAGTCATTTCTATTAAATGATATGTGTGTGCACATAAATATACATGTGTGAGAACAGGTTCAATTGATTTCATCATGAAATAGACTTTCACATTCCTAAACAAATATTTGTATCTCTCTAGTGGAACCCCATTTTGCTCCCTTTCTCATCATTTTTATTGTCCCTATGTTTTACTTCACTTTGAGAATATAATTTATGCTTCAATTTTTATTCCTTTTTAACATAGAGGAAAATAGGATGGATCGTAGAATCAAGTCCTCTGGCATTTTCTATTTTCTTGACTTTGAATAAACTACCTAGGCTTTCTGTGTGAATGCCTATTTTTGTTGTTGTTGAGATACAATGGACATGATGCGGTATAACTTTAAGGTACATAACCTGTTGATTTGATACATTTATATACTGCTATATGATTCCACTGTAACATTAGCTAAAACCTCTTATTATGCCACATAATTATCTTTTTTTGTGGTGAGAACATTTACATTTTAGTCTCTTAGCAACTTAGAAGTATGCAACACAGTATTTTTGACTATAATCACTATGCTGTGCTTTAGATATAAGAACCTTATTTGTCTTCTAACTGCATATTTTTACCCTTTGATCCACATCTCTCCAATTCCCCCACACCCCAGCCCTTGTTAATCATCATTCTATTCTCTCTTTCTATGAGTTTAGCTTTTTTAGATTCCATATATAAGTGACATCACACAGTATTTGTCTTAATCTGTCTGACTTACCTCATTTAGCTTAATGCCTTCAAGGTCCTTCATGTTGTGGAAAATGGCAAGATTTTCCCTTGTTCTCATTGCTGACTAATATTCCATTGTGTGTGAAATATTTTATATCTACATCTATACACACAATGGAATAAATAAAGAAGATACACACACACACACACACACACAAACACACCTTTATTTATTAATCCATTGATGAGCATTTAGGTTGTTTCCATATCCAGCTATTGCAAATAATGCTGCAATAATATGGGGGTTTATATATCTCTTCGATATCTTGTTTTTATTTCCTTGGGTAAATACACAGAAGTAGAATTGCTGATTATATGGTAAACCTATTTTTAATTTTTGAGAAACCTCCATATAGTTTTCCATACTTGTACCAATTTAGATCTCCATCAGCAGTGTAGAAGGGTTTCTTTTTCTCTACATCCTCATCAACGTGCGTTATTTCTTGTCTTCTTGATAATAGTCATTCGAACAGGTGTGAGGTGATATCTTCTCATTGTGGTTTTGATTTGCACCTTTTCAGATACCTGTTTGTCAATTATATATCTTTGAAAAAATTTCTGTTCAGTTTGCACCTTTTTAAGTTGGATTGTTTAAGGTTTTGTTGGTGGTGGTATTGAGTTGTATGAATTCTTTATATATTTTTGATATTAACCCCTTATTTTATTTATATTTTGCAAATATTTTCTCCCCTCCAGTAGGTTGCCTTTTCATTTTGTTGATTGTTTCTTTAGCTGTGCAGAAAGGAGCTTTTTAGTTTGATGTGGTCTCACTGGTTGATTTTTGCTGTTATTGCTTGTGCTTTTGATGTCATTTTTTTTTAAAACATTGCCTAGACCTTTTAAGTCTTAGTTTTCTTATGCTTATAGTAATATGGGGAAAATAAGATCTAAATTATGAGGTTTAAGAACAAATGTCTGGATTTGTATAACATTCCCATTGATCAAAAGCAGAAAGCTATATGCTTTATCACCGTATGTATCATTCCTCATAATACTGAAGAAATCAAATCAATCTCTATCATATTTGTAGTTATCATCCAACATCTATATTTGGAGGAATACTCGTATTTTTAATTCACACCTCCTCTAATAGAAGCCAGAATTTCATTTCACAGCTTCCTTTGAACACAGATGCAGGCGTGTGACCTAAGTTCTACCTATCAGATGAAATAGCACAAGACTTCAGTATCTTGGCTAGTGCATCTGAGCCTCCCTTCCTCTCTGCTGCTGTGCTGCCTTGCTTGAGGACAAGTTCACTTGAGATAGTCACTTTCAGGGGAAACTAGTTCTGTTCATGCTCTTCCTTCACCACCTCTTATTATTGCCAGCTGAGCTTATTACTAGAGTCCTATCTCATCATGTTCTGTGTGACTAATTACAAATTAAGACTTGTAAGAGAGAAGATCATATACCTGTAAGAGGAGAGCAAAAACCTTGGACCACATGTTTGAATGGGGACTTCATTAGTGTTAGAACAGGAGGAACATAAATTTAGATTGGGCCAAATTGTTGATTTGAATGTAGAGCCAGAGGAGCTCTGGGTTGAATATTTGCGCTCAAGCAAGTGCTGTTATAATTCATTTTTCACTGAGTATACTGAAAATCAAATTACCACACCTATATTAAATGATATTAAGATGACAGAAATTTTTCCTATGATGGAGAAGAATAAATCCACAGATATAGGGAGAAAGATAGCAACATCGGTCTGAATTCAGTATGTTAAAACATGCCCCTCACCACCACGACACTCTCATCTTCTCTCATAGAGGGAGCTCTTGCTCAGTTTTATTTCCATATTTCCAATTTTTGTATTATGTGTAAGGTCCTCTTTGGACAATTTTTATTTTGAAATGAACAAAAAAAGTAATTTCCATTAGAAGAGATGTGTAGAACAGAGGACAGAGGGCCTCCTGCAACAACTGGTATATATTCGTTCCCTGTAGAATAAAAAAAAAAGCCTGGATAATATTAGGGTATGAATTCCATAGCCTTCACAGGGACCTCAAAGTCATTTTCTTCTCTCAGACAATTCACTGGTGTGTGTGTGTGACTGAGTGTAAATAAAACTACCATCTATTCCTACCTACTATACAGCGCAAAAGCAATTATGCATTTGATTAGATACGTATCAGGTTAACATTATTTTATATACAAACAACTCAAAATCTATCATGTCAGTCTTTAAATTTTATCAGGTGAAATAATAACCTGTTTAGTAACCTTAAAAAAATGGAAGTACTATAGCTTCAATGTAAATTGATAGTTCTCAGGATTTCTTTACACTTCTAAATTTTTTGAGGACCCCAAAGAGCTTTTGCTTATTTAGGTTTATATATTTATATTTACCAATTTGAAATTAAAATAGAACTTTTTAGAATACAAAAATACAAACGTATACAATTCATTAGCTGTCACGTAGATGGTATCATCACACCTCAAATATTCTCTGGAAATTCCACATATACTCAAAATAAAAGTGAAAAAAAATCTTGATATTATTAAGAAAATATTTTTGATTTCGTGAGTCCCTTGAAAGGCCTCAGTGACTACTAGGAGTTCCTGAACCACATTTTGAAAATAACTGGTCTAAATCATTTTATCTCTTCTGAACTCCAGTTCAATTATCATTTGAACTGCATACATTAACCTTTAAAGAGGAAGGACTGTATATTTTGATTTCTCAATTAGATTATAGCTCTTAGGAGGCCATTCTTTGTTTTATGTTTTTTCTCCATTGGACAATAGCGGGCATCCAACAATCTTGGATCATTACTCCATGTGTAGTCCTTTAATACTATTAACAATCTGTCAATAAAATGATTATCATAGACATTGGGAACTATTTAAGTGACCTTGTTGTGGTAAAGAATATATCAGTCACATTAACGAGTTCATACACTTCATTTCTTATTGCCATTGTGAATTTGATGATTTTTAAGAATCAAATGGTCTCTGAGATTACAAATTTCCAAGAAATGCCATCCTATGCTGCAAAAGATCACTATTCTCTATTCCGCTTTCACTCTTAATCTGTTTAAGTATAAAATCTTGAAAATTGGATTGGATGTTATTGTAAAAAAAAAAAACAACAAAAAAAATAAGAAACACTTGTACTATGTGTGAAAAGACCTGCCTTTAAAACAATATGTTAAGGCCCCTTTTTTTCCTGAGCTTTGTTGTATAATTACTCAGCTCTAAACTCAGCTCCCTAAACCATATCAGTCACTACTAAAGCCAAGTTATTGAAGGAGTCATTTATCAAAATTACTAAGCTCAGGATTCTGAAATGGATCCATAAAAATTGCTATTATAATTTGGCCTAAATCTGTAGCTTTATAACATTCATAGTGTGTGTGGGGTTACATTAGTGGAAACATTAACTAAAAGTCCGGCCTCAAGTTAGAACTTGATACCATCGTGAGTAACCTAAAACAGCTTATACTATAGTCTTCTCTAGGAGATAATTATAATAAAAACTACCATATATTGCATAGTTCAGTATGATATGCTAGGAACTATATTCAGTTCTTTATATCTCTCCACTGTAATTCATGCAGCCATCTTAGGAAGCAGCTATTCTAATATCCCCTTCATAGATGAGTAAATGGAAGTTCAGAGAAGTTTAGAATCTTAGCAGTGTCACCTAGCTAAAAAGTGGCAGAATCAGAATTTCAGCTCTGATTTGTTTGAGATTAAAGTCATGTTTTAATATAAATACCTTATAGAAAGAAGTTAAGTAATTAGGTCAATCAAAAGAAGTTCAGTTAGTAGTAGCAAATAAACCCAAATTTGCAGTGGTGTAATGCAACCAAGGTTTGTTGCTTAAAAGTGCTTCATGTCCATCATGGATTAGCTCTGAGCTCTGCTCCATGTTTTCTTCATTCAGAAATGCAGCGTAACAGGGGTCCATCCTTTTGATTATCATCGGTTGATGTGACAGGGAAGTGGACATGGAGAACTGTTCACTGGTTATTAAAGACTTTATTTTTATTTGTATTTTATTTGCCAAGGCAAATGTCCATGCCTAAATTCAAGGGGATGGAGTTGTCCAATCCTCTTTTATGCTGGGAGGAAAGGAAACTATAAATGTAATGATCTTTTTGAAAATTTTAGTAAAAAGCCACCACCTCTCCAAACACCAGTTCTTCAGATGCCACTAGAAAAAAGAATAACATTATTTTAATGGTTTGTAATTATTTTTGAGGCGACAGACAATAACATTGTAATTATTTTCCCTTTAGAAACTTCAGGGGTAAAATGTCTAGGAAATGTCATAAAATCTCCAGAAAAATAATTGGCAATTCTTAATAACCAGTTTAAAAATGTACTTCAATTATAAGTCCAGTGTTTATTTCAATATGACAGTTATAGTATTGCATATGACATTCCCAGAAATTATGGCTTGCCTTTTGAAAAAAACTACCAATTTATGTTGTTCAAAGAAGAAAAAACTCACTAAGTTTTAATGAATTCACCTTCTTTTATGTGTCCTTCCTCAACCCTTAACAAAAATCACTCCAGTCTGTCTCCAATCTACCCCTCGGTTCTTATCAAAGCTTGAGAGTCACTATAATAGGATAAGGTTTTCATCTACAAGAACAAAAAAACCTTATTATAGTTTAGAATGGTAGCTATGTTCATTTATTGTAATTGGAGAATAAGTTATTGGTTTGAATAGAATAGATAGTACATTGTCCTAGCATAGAAATGTCTTGGGCTTCTGGCCCGATTATTTGTGTTAAAACCTATTCCTCTTGTACCCACAGAGGTGAGGGGGGCCAGAGACCTGCATCCCATCACATGATTATTTCAGAATGCATTCACATACAACTTTGAGGTGCACTATATGGAAATAGCATTTTTGTTAAGTGGCACAAAGACCACTTTCATGCATACAATCTCTTTTGCTATCAGTTATAAAAACCACCATCAGTGACAGGTAGTATCTAATTACTGAAGCTAACCCTTGAGAGTTGGCCCAGGTAGAGCTCTTTGTCTCCCTGAGGTCAAATCATATGTTGGTCCACCATTTTGAAAAGGCAGTCACATCCTAACCCTCAGGGAAATGCTAAATAAAAATAACCACTTCAACATTCTTGTAAAAGGATGGGTGGAAGCTAACAAAATAAGCAGTCTATCTGTGCTGTGGAAACTGGTCCAACTGTATAAGAGCCAATAACAAGGCCAATATATAGATGAGTCACTCCTGGCACTCTGTTAATGGTAGGAACCCAAGATTTATGGTGGATAAGGAATTTAAATCACAGAGAGATATAGGTTAAATATTAGCTGGTAAAATAATATCATTCATGAAACTGGAACAAATGCCACTATCATATACTTTTTTAGATAAAAGATAAAATGTATATTAACATTCCACTTTATATGAAATAGATGCTACCCTTATTTCTCTCTCATGGACAGCTTGGTTTGAAAGCCCATAAAGCTTGAACAACCATCACCGTGCTAGTGATTCTTCATCATACACTCAGGAACATAGTTGGAGATACAAACATCCTGATTCCTAGGTTCCATCCCGTTTTGTTCATATCCCAGTGCCTCTCACATGATGGATTGCTGGAGTCAGTTCTTTTCCACTAGTCACTTTCTGTCTCTCATGCCTCTGTGTGCTTCCCTAGAGAGGCTGTGTCCTTCAATGACCATGACCAACAGGAACAACATTAAATATTAAATCAAAACTGCCAGCATCCTGACAACTGTTGTGCCACCACTTAGATCGTCAACTTCTCTTCTTTCTAAAATGATCTTTGCTCTCACGTTCGTTCTCTGGCTACCAACATTTCTGAAGTTCTTAAAGCTCTACAGAAGAGCCTCCTCTTCTGTAGCAGTGAATACTGTTCTAAATAACTTGTTCTCTTCCAAGTGACCTCTCCCAATTTTTATGGCCCCATCCTTATATCTTGGGGAAAGTTCCTAGGGACTAGGCAAAAGCATTAAATGACAATAATATTGTATTGGAACATCACTTCTCTCTGGAATTTCTGTATCCCAGAACAAATTTCTTAATTCTATTGTACATCCTGGTGAGTTCTTAATGTGTAGTCTTTTTTCATTTACAATTGATATTTCCACTGAGGAAGAACACACTTATCATTACTAAAATCTCCATAACTTTTTCATCTAGGTAGGCCTCCACATGCAATGAAAAATCTAGAGGCCTATTCTATATCACAGAGTTCTCAATGTAGATTTTTGATTATATAATTAAATAAAACACTTATAGGCATGTTTATGGATATCATGTTTTTGAATAACGAAGAAAGCCCTGCCTTCACTCACTCAACTATTTCTTTATGCATTTTCCTAAAATGTCCCATTATTTTGTCATAGTCAAGAAAAGCACATTCTAATGTACACCTCTAGGTTCTGAAAGCCATATTTCTCACTTTTCTAAAGGTAATGAATATATCATTGCCAGAGACTTTTTTTTTTTTTTTGAATTAATAAAACCCTGGAACTGTTTAAGCTTAAACAATTTGCAATGTTATAATTAAGGAAGGGAAAACCAGGCAATGATCAAGTGCTAAAGTAAAAGTACTTAGTATATCCATTTAATCTTTCCGAGAGCCTTCACCAGCCTAAGTGAAGCAAGGAAAAGTGAAAATGGCAAAAGCTAAAATCATGGGTTTCCCACACTTCGGATTGTCTTGTCTATGTCATCCTATTTTTTAGTCTGAATCTTGATCATCAAGAAACAAACAGTGTAATACTACCTTACACTTAGCCCTAACCTCCTTTTCATTCATTTCAAGTGTTCCTCATTATCTCTTTTCTCAAACACCAGTGGTAAGGAATATCGCCGTATGCTGTTAATTGAGAACTAATTAAAATTTCAAATGCCAGTTGGAAATCTCACATTTCTTATTTCTTTAGCTTACTCATGAATATAAAATATATGTCTGAAGTAGTTCATTTCCTCTCTCATTGTCTAACTTCTGCCATTCTGTTCCACCATGGCTCTGGGGAACATGGCTTTTAGTGATCTATCAGCTTATAAGGAACAGGAGGACTCAGGATTCCACAGTGGTTTCATCTCAAAATCCAATTGCCGGGCCCCTGCTGCTCAGTTGTTAACTCCACTGGGATGTTTGCAATTTATTATTTTAACTGATCTATAATGGCTAAATGTAATCAAGGATATTTTTGTGTGCCTACTAAGTGTTAATTGCTACCAGTGGCTTTGCCAGTAATTGGATCTGGGAATGAAGTGTAGAACAAACTGTCTTTGGAAATACACAGAGCCTCAGAGGCAGTGGCTGTTTGCTCTGCAGCCCTCCAGTCTCTTTAGCTCCCAGGGGTTTTGGCTGGCTTTGGCCCCTCCACCATGTATCAGCAGCTCTCTCAGCTGTGACTGGTGTACAGCCTTTTAACAGCTTTAAATGGTAGATGCTAATGGCTTTGAAGTCTTGCAGTTCTCCCAGCAGGTTTTGGTGCCTTGCGGTACTTTAAACACAATGTACTTTAAAAACATACATAAATTAAGGCTATAATTCCATCTCTTGTCTTTGGCATGTGTTATTTGTCAACTTTTCAAAAAGCAAATAGCTGACGTAAGGCATTTCAGCAGGCTGGGGTCAGAGTATTTGCTCCTTCTGCTTCCCAACTCTCTCCCAGACCTTCCGTCTTTAATCCATGCATTGCTGTTCTCATAGCCTGCATTGACACCTTCAACCCTAAATTCACAGTTGTTTTTGGTTCACCTTTCAGCATCCTCTTTTATCTCTCTTTGTTTTGTCCAATTCATGGCTCGGCTCTCAGAGCTGAGAGAGGCCACAATTTCAACCTGAGTTTTTTTCATTTTACCCACATATAGGGAAAAGGGTCAAAGGATGGTTTTCTGGATAGAAGACTTTGAGATGTTGAGCATTCTTTTTGTTCTCATATCATTAAAAGGGCAGTAATTAAGTGTTTCATTGGTAATAAAGGTTTGATACTTAAGAACAGATGGGGATATGCAAACAAAACCCTTGCTCTGGTGAGTATCAGTTGGGCTGGTTACTTTCTCACCAGTGACAGGACCTACCCCCATGTGTAAAAGAGTGAGTGAAAGCCAGAGAGAAATAAGGTGGAACTGAATTACAAGGAGGAGCTTTGGTCTCACGGAATGTCTCAGATCTCTAAAGCTCACTCAGTGGGAAATGATGGTTCCCAGCCATCCAAGGCAGCTAGTCATAACATTTAATTTTGAAATTCAGAAATATGCCTCTTGTTAAATATCTATGAGTAGACAATGGTATGTATTGCACATAGCTCATATGAAATTTTTAAGTGAGGTGTTGCATTGTTGGGCATTGCTCTCCACTGAAGACCTAGGTTGTATAATGACTAAATTTAGGGATCATTGTAATGATAACCAGAGACCTTTCGATGGCTCACTTACGATTTTCTAAATATTGAATACCATCCCACTGAACAATAAATAGGAAAGAACTGCTATGTCTAATAAAGAGGTCTGTGAATAGTAAAATTACTCCTAACTTTATACAAAGTGAGTTGAAAAATAAACAGCTTCCAACTTCTTTGTTACCAAACCAACTGAACAGAAAAGCCTCCTACTAAAATTGTATTATAGAAGGGCAATATTTTCATAAAAAGACTGTTCCTTTCAAGATGAATCCCGAATCCTAATCAAACCACTGACTCCGCATAACATCAGATTGCCTCCATCTCACCTGGTGTGCTCTGAATCTTTGTCACTTCCTCAGTAGCAGTGAAGACTAAGGGATAAGAAGTGTTTTAATAACTTTATTCGATATCGCTGGGGCACTTTGGAAGCAATGAAGCGTCCTTTGCCTGGGTGACGCTGTTTATTCCCCTGACATAAAAGCATTCCCTGATGAACCTCTCAAAACAATAAACATTCTGCTTTGCCTTTTTCCCTCCTTTCTGTTGGCTGTTTGTTGTTCTTAATTGCTAGCAATGTTGCCACTTGTGGGAAATAAAAGTGCATATTAGCTAGTTCCACTTCCATTCTGCAGGGATTCCGTTCCACTTTAGTATTCTTTTAGACAATAAGTGAAGCAGACCTTCTGCTACTACTATGGCATTTTTAGTAGAGATTTAAACGTCTACAGAAGAAATATCTTCTAAATTATTCTAGAATACTGATTTATGCATTTTTAGGTAGAATATTCTCTCAGGTATAACTCCTAAATTATTTGGATTTTTTTTTCTTGAAAAACAAAAACAAAAAACAAAACTTGAACACAGTGTTATGCAGAGAAAGAACACAACCCAAATAATTATTTCAATATTGTCACATATAAGATAATACAAATTGAGTGCCTGTATTTAATATTTACAGTTAATTTTAAAATTTCTACATATAAATTATGCAAATTTTAAACCTTTCTACTCTGGTGGAACATTTCATAGCAGAAAAAAAGAAAGAAGCACAAATGATTAATATTTAAATAATATGCTGAATTCTTAAACCCGAGGCTTTTGTAATGACTATTAAGCTAATGAAATAGCAGTCTGGTAACTCTGGTAACTGGAATACTTTGAGGAAGAATCGAATCGATTGTATAGCAACCAGCCAGAAGTTTTATTTAAGCATCAAGTCAAAACTTTATCAACATTTAGGGCTTGGCTATCAATTATTTACAGCTAGATTTACTTACCAAGTACTCAAACCTAGTAGAGACAAGAAACAAAAGTACTTAAAAATTAGTAAATTTTTTACTCAAAGCTGCAGGATGTTTATAAACTCCCTTCTTTGATGTTGCTGTGGAATCATTTGAAATTCTGAGAATGAGGCTCACCTCTCTCTCTTAAGCATGTCAATAAGATTCACTTCTTTTTTACTTACTGAAGGAATCCATGATTTTGGGAAATTATTTTGAGAATAGATTGAAGACAAATGCAGTTTCATTATTATTATCACAATGCCAACCTAAAATAAATCTTAAAAAATAAACTATTACATTATATGAGAGGTAAAGAAATGAAACTGGTTGTTAAGAGTCAAATGCAAAACATAACAAAACATACAAACAAAAACAGAACTAAGGCTGATCAAAAACTAGTACCAGGACATAAGGTCAAATAGTGCAATTTGTTTTCAGTGTCCTTCAGTATCTCCTATTAACTGTCTCCCTGCTAAAAGGTATGCTGGTGTAAGATTAAAGTTTACTTTTATTGTTGTTGTTTTCATTTTATAAGTTATTCTTAAAAAGGTAGAAAGCTTTTAAACAACGCAAGAATAAATTCCCATTTTGGAGTTTGAGGCTCATGAAGCTGGTATTTGCAGCCATGGGCCTTCTAGATGTTCTTTAAACTTTAAAGCATGTTCCACAGCCATCTGTGCATTCTTATACCTTTATGATGTGAAGAGGCAGTAAAGTGTGGTCAGGACGGAACATGAGAAGAAATCTTGGGTGGAGGGTTTGTTTCCATTCTTCACCAGCTATAAGAATTTGTAGTTCCTTTACCTCCACAAACCCAAGCTTTGTCATCTATACAATGATAATAATAATAGTAACTCCTACTCTCCTGACCTTACAGTCTTGTTAGGGTCAAGATTAGAATGTGCTTTGAAAACCAGAAAGCACTATATAAACGTAATGTGCTGCTACTGAACAGGACATTTAAAATCTGTATATAAACTATATGTTTTTAGCCTAGATGTCTCAATGTCTCATTAAACTCTGGCATTGCACGTTTGTGGAGGAAGGAATACCATGGCGATAACCCTCGTGTTCCAGGGAAGGATTGTCTGTTGATTGTAATTAACTAGGTCAGTTTAACTCCCACCAGGACCCATTCTCTCTTTTCATTCTACTGAATCTCTGATGATCATGGAAGGCAGCCCAGGCTTTAGTTTTCTGTCATTGCATTTGGTGCTGGTGCTATTAAGATGATTGAACAGCCATCCATCTGATCAGCAGTGGCTTAGAGAAGCTAAAGATATTTAGTCTGGAAAAGGAAAGACCAAGATGATTAGTTGAGATAGAAATTATGACTTAGCTGTTATATTTTCAGGGATCTTCAGAGAAACAGAACCAATAAGAAGATAGATAGAGGAGATTTATTATAGAAATTGGCTCATAAGGTTATGAAAGCTGAGAGGCCCCACAATCTGCTGTTTGCAAGCTGGAGAACCAGGAATGTCTGTGTTGTAATTCAATTGAGTAAGGCCTGAGAACTCAGGAGCAAGAGATTGGGGTGTAAGTCCTGGAGTCCAAAAATATCCGAGGGCAGGAGAAGATGGACTTTCCAGCTCAAGAAGAGAGAGAATTAACTTTTCTTCTGTATATTCTATTTGGGCCCTCAACAGATTGGATAGTACCTGCTCACATTGGTGAGGAGAGATCTTTATTCTGTCTACTGATTCAAATGCTAATCTCTGATCTTTTCCAGAAACATCGTCAAGTACACACCCAGAAATAATGTTTTACCAGTCATCTGGACATCCCTTAGTCCAGACAGTTTGACACAAAATTAACCCTCACAGATGTTATCAGATGTTTGAATTTCTGTTATATGAAAAGGGACTGGATGTATCTGTAGTCTCCTCCAACTCACCAGATTCCGTGTTCAAGTAGCTAGTTTGCAAAACTTCTTTTTTTCTGGGGGCCTAACTGACATTGACGGGAATATACTTCTCTAAGATGTAATTAATGAAGAGGAGGTATCTGCTTGTGTATTTGCCCAAAGTCCCTCTGAAAGAGCTAATATGACTAAAGTGCAGTTGCTCTGCCTTTAAATTCAAAGATAATATAAAATCATGGGAAGTTTTCAAAAAATAAATAGGTAAGAGTAGGTTGAGAAAAGTTCAAAGAATGTTTTTTGCGGGAGATGGGGGGGAGGAGCATAAAGCTTATAATAGTCTACCTGAGAGTGTTCAAAAATCTGGTCCCATGCTGCCAGCTTCACAGATGTTACTTTAGAGGAAGATGGATGCCACTAGCAGTTGTTTCCAACAATGTAATTTGAAACTTTAATTGGCATTCTTAATGTGCTACACAGTTTAATCACATAAACGGAGGTGTTTCTTGAATTTATACTCTACAGAATATTCACATTATGCTTAATGTTTAAAAAGTCTTTTCCCCCTTCTTTTGGAGTAAATTATAAAATGTTCTTTGTCTACCTTTTGTGTGTATATGTGGTAATCTTAATTATAATTTTTAGTGTAAAGTGTTACTAGGAAATATATAGAGCCTAAATTTTTTTGCACAATGACTTTTTGCATTTATGCGGAGTTACTCTGTTGATAAGGATTTTAATTTAAAAATAATATATCTTAAAATGAAGACTTCTGAGGAAAATTTTAACATATTTCATGTATATTAGGGATGGTTTTTATAATCCTTTACTGGAAACACACACACTAACATACACTCATACACACGCAGGGAAAAATTGCCCAAATGTGGTACAGATCTCCATGTACGTGGACTTTATATATTAATTATTCTAAATTATAGCTTGAGCCATTTGGGAAGGTGCAATTAAAGTGATTGATTGGAATGGCAAGTCAATGTTGTGTCTCATAACTCCCATAGATATAACTGGTGTAGTTTTTTTTTAATTGCAAATTTATTTTTGTTTGTGGGGAATCAATATTTGGGTTAATTTTTCTTTAGCCATTCCCTGATACAGCCATAATTTGAGTGTGATGAAATACGGTCTAGCAAGGCACACTTTAATGAAATTCCCGCCAAGTAAATATGATAAAGGATACCTCAATCTAGATGCTGATAGGCCAAATGAAACTCATTCAGATAATAAAGGCCTAAATTCTGTTCTGCACATAAGAAATTTCTTTATTTTAAAGATACATACAAATAAAGCACAGCATTTAGTTCACATACTTTCCCCCCTTTTTTTCATGGTAAAGAAATGCATGTTAAATAGCTCTTTTCCTGTTCAAAATGAATATGAGGAACTCATGGAAACCCAGCTGGGGACCTGAAATCACACAATTAGAGCTTCTAAATAGTAATATTGAGAGCTGTATGACATTAGCTAATTATCATATAAATTTTAGTTATCTGATATAAATTCTAAAGCTTCTGTTCTCAGAAAACTCTAGGTAAAAAGAGTACAACTAGAGTTATTCTGAACTCATTTCTCTTGAATTTTCTTAAATCCCGTTTCTTTGCCATTATCAACTTGGCCATGGGTAAGATCTCAAACAGAATACACTTGTTTTGTCTGTTTAGAAGTTTTGCATGATAGAATGGTATTGTTTTTGGCTTCTTTCACTCAATTATAGGTTTGTGATATTTACTCAATTTTATGCATAGTTGCATATCATTCATTATCATTGTATATTATTATTTCTTTGTATGAATAGGACAGAATTTATTCATTCTACTGTTGATGGGCCTTTGGTAGTTCCTTTTTTTTTGATATTACAAATGGCATTGCTATGAACATTTAACATTTATTTCTGTTAGAATGGGAGTGGAATGAAGTTGCTGGATAATAGTGTATGCATATGTTCAGCTTTATAGATACTGTCAGAGTCCTACAAAGTGGCTTTACCAATTTCCACTTGTACTAGCAGTCTATGTGAGTTCTAGTTTCTGTATTTTTCATTTTAGCCATTCTAATAGGTTTGAGCACTGTGTTCAATAAGCATACAATGAAGTTATTTGCATATTTTCTTTTTTTAAAATCTTTTTTATTTTTAAATTACAGTTGGCATACGATATATTAGTTTCGGGTGTACAACATAGTGATTAGACATTTATATAACTAACAAAGTGATCACCCTGATAAGTCTAGTACCCATCTGACACCATATATAGTTATTACAGTATTAATGACTACATTCCCTATGCTATATATTACATCCCCATGACTATTTTGTAACAACCAATTTGTACTTCTTAATCTCTTCTCTTTTTTCACTCACCTCTAACCCGCCTACAATCTGGAAACCCTCAAAATGTTCTCTGTATCTATGAGTTTGTTTCTGTTTTGTTTGCATATTTTGTTATTTAGATTCCACATATGAGTGAAATCACATGGCATTCATCTTTCTCTGTTTGTCTTACTATATTTAGTACAATACCCTCTAGGTCCATTCATGTTGTTGCAGGTGGCAAGATTTTCTTATTTTTTTTTTTTATGGTTGAGTAATAGTCCATTGTATATGTGTACCACCTCTTCTTTATCCATTCATCCATTGAGGGAAACCAGGTAGCCTCCTTGATTATCTTGATTATTGTATATAATGCTGCAATGAACATGTGGAGGCACATCACCCTTCAAAGTAGTATTTTGGGTTTCTTCAGATGAATACCCAGAAGTGGGATAACTGGGTCCTTCTTTGTCTCTTGTCGTAGCCTTTGTTTTAAAGTCTGTTTTGTCTGGTATAAGTATTGCTACTCCAGCTTTTTGTTTGTTTCCATTTTCATGAAACATCTTTTTCTATCCCTTAACTTTCAGTCTGTGTGTCTTTTAATCTGAAGTTAGTTTCGTGTAGGCAGCATAAGGGCCTTCTTTTCTTATCCATTCAGCCACCCTGTCTTTTGATTGGAGCATATAATCCATTTACATTAAAAGTAATTGTGGTTAATGTTTTATTACTCATATTTTTGATCTTTTTTTCTTCTTCTTAAAGAAGTCCCTCCAACATTTCCTGTAATACTGGCTTGGTGGCGACAAATTCCTTTAGCTTTGTCTTGTCTGGGAAGCTCTTATCTATCCTTAGATTCTAAATGATCACTTTGCTGGGTACTGTAATCTTGGTTATTAGGTCTTTGCTTTTCATCACTTTGAGTATATTCTGTCAATCCCTTCTGGCCTACAAAGTTTCTGTTGAGAAATCAGCTGACAGTGATTGGAGCTCCCTTGTAGGTAACTGCTTTTCTCTTGCTGCTTTTAAGATTCTCTCTTTGTCTTTAGGTTTTGGCATTTTAATTATGATGTGTCTTGGTGTGGGCCTCTTTGGGTTCATCTTGTTTGGTACTCTCTGGACTTCTTGCACTTGTGTGTCTATTTCCTTTTACAGGTTAGGGAAGATTTTTGTGATTCTTTCTTGAAATAGGTTGTCAATTCCCTGCTCGTTCTCCTCTCCTTCTGGTATCCCTTTGATGCAAATGTTGGTATACTTGATATTGTCCCAGAGGCCCCTTAAACCATCTTTACTTTTTTTGGATTCTCCTTTCTTGCTGCTGTTGGGATTGGGTGTTTTCTGCTACTTTATCTTCTAAATCACTGTTTCGATCTTCTGCTTCATTGAACCTAGTGTTGATTCTCTCTAATGTATTCTTCATTTCAATTATTGTGTTCTTCATTTTTGACTGGTTATTTTTTATGTTTTCTATCTCCATTTTTATGTAGACATTTTCTTAATGGAATGTCTATAAAAAATTTTTCCCCTTTTTCTATTGGATTTCCTGACCTTGTTGATTTGCAAGTTATTTAAAATATTTTGGATATTAATACTTGTCAGATGTATGTATTATGAATATCTTTTTTCCTTTTGTGGATTGACTTTTAAGTCTCTCAATGTTATCTATGAATGAACATAAGTTCTTCATTTTAATATAGCCTAATTTATCATTTTTAATTTTATGACAGTTGCTCATTGTGTTCTGTTTCAGAAATATTTGCCTATTTCAGTACATAGTTATTGTACTGTTTGTCATTAAAAGCTTTTTAGTGTTACATTTCAATTTAGATCTGTATCCCTCTGGAGTCATTTTTTATATAGGATGAAGAGTCTTTTTTTTTTTCTCCAATGGATTACACTTAGCCCAGTACCATTTAATGAGAAGACTATTTTTCTTCCAGTGTATTGTTATACCTGTATTATAAATCAAATGAACATATTAATACCATATATTATACATATGTATATATCCATATGTATTCATATAGTATATATAGATACATACATACATTCAAAATTGTGAACTCTATTTTCTTCTATAGATCAGTAGTCTATACCAATAACACACTATCTTAACTACTATATTTTATAAAATCTTTTGCTTTCTGGTAGATAAATCATCTAGCTTCGCTCTCTTTCAAATTAACCTTGACTGTAATTGACCTCTACATTTCCCATACAAATTTTAGATTCAGATTTTGAATTTCTATCAAAATAAATATTGCAAGGATTTTAATTAATATGCATTAAATCCAAAGATAAGTTAAATTACTATTAAGACTTTCAATTCATAAACATGTCATTCTTCCATTACTTATTTTCTTTAAATTCTCTCATGTTTTGTAATTTTCAGTATAAAGATTTGATTAACCGTTAATCAGGTTTCAATGCATGTAAGATCCTGCCAAATAATTAACCCTTTGTTAAGTGAGTTTTGTGTTGTAAAAATGAACAAACAAGCTATGATCTAGGTACAAGAATTGGATTTTAATTTTAGCTTTGCTCCCAAATTGCAGGTAAGTCATAAACAGTTATCCTCAACTGTAAAGCCAGATCAAATCTGAAATCTTGTCTAGATCTGTCTATGACTTTAAATATACTGATTTGGAAAGTTTATATGAAGCCAGGAAAGTGCATAGAAGTTGTTTTACAAAGTATGGAGAAATTGGAAAATACCTCTTATTTACAAAGGACGAATATATTAGGCACACATCATTCCAGGTCATCCAGGTTGCCTTATTCCTTCTGAACATGGCAGAAGCAGATTGAGGCCTGAGTTTAATATTAAAATACTGTGTAAATTCAGTGGTCTCATTAACCTACTCATTCATCGGTTTCACACCTGACTGACAGTGGAGCATGGCCTTAGTGAAGTGTATTTTATGTCAGAGTGATATACAGGATTCAAACTTTACCATGGAGGAGGCATTTGCTGGTTAAATTAAATTTTTATATAGTTACGTTACTGTGAAACTAAGGTTTCAAGTTAAGGATCGAGATTAGGAAAT
Organism: Pteropus alecto; assembly: GCF_000325575.1. Taxonomy (NCBI): domain Eukaryota; kingdom Metazoa; phylum Chordata; class Mammalia; order Chiroptera; family Pteropodidae; genus Pteropus; species Pteropus alecto. Next base: position 29,052,692 of record NW_006442484.1, read on the forward strand.
AATTCCTATTTGTCAGTTTTATATTTTGATATCATTTTGTCTGCGATATAGAGCTACTCTAAATCATGGTAAGATACTCTCTAAATAAAACTGGAGGACAGATTCACATAACCATTTTGTGTTGTTGTATTTAAATAATGTGCTTTCCTGTAGTATGTATCAGCAGCCATTGACATTCCCTGTGCTAGTAAAATAGTGATACATACAGTCATGTGCTGCTTTTTAAAATGAATAGAATGTTCTTGTTCTCATTTTAGAAAAAAGAATACTTGAATATCTGAAACTCTAGAGAGACAGCACAATGAGAGTAAATCTCAAGAAAATATATCATTCTGAATGTTTTTTTGGACTGAAAATATTACAGGATTGTGAAGTTAGATAAATTTATATCTGCTAAATCCATAGTAGATCATTAAGTGGGGTTCAAGGATATATCCCTAAGTTTCTGAGACAGACATTATAGAGAGACCCAATAATACCCTCCTGTTCCATTGTCTTTTGATTTCATATTTTGTGGTTTTTAAATCATTTGCTTAAATCACACGAGTATGTGAATATGCACATTAATTATATTTGAAAGAAAATAGAACATTATACATTAAAATCTTGTTTGGAAATAGTTATCACAGTTGGTTATCATAAAGTGTTAAAGAAAGAGAAAGAATGGGTTCAATTTTTGGATAGACCAGAGTCTGTGTTGCAGCATAACTAAGAACTCTACCCTAGCACCTTCCAGAATTGAAAATGAGTGCAATGGCTGAATCAAGGCCTATGTAGGAGGGTACAAATCTATCTTCTATATTGAGAAAATGATTCTAAGATTATATTTTTTAACTAATAAAATAATAGGAACATATTCACGTAAGAAAACCCATACCATCGAAGAGTTTGCAAATGGGTATTAAAACATTGCAGAATCTCTGGTTGCTTATCCAAGTATTCCATCTTTCTTTAATAATTAAACTCTGATTATTTTTTAGGTAACAGGGTAGAGGACTCTGAATTTCAAGAAAGGTAGCTTTGGCCTCTGAACTAGGGGTAGGCATGTGATCCAGTACTAGCCAATGAAATATAAAGAAATATTTGTCAGGAGGAGCTTCTGGAAAGTTTTGTTTCCTAATAAAAGTATAGAGACAGAAGCTAGCCACTCTATTACCATTTCTTGCATTTTAAGGTATTGTGTTGTGGAGAAGAATTAACCATATTGCAACCACGAGACAATAAACCTAAGAGTAAAAATTCAACATGTAGAATGACAAAGAAGAAGAGTGAAAAGACGTTGGGATCTTGAATCCTTGAGGAGATGAACCAATGTTAACACCATTTACTTCCACATTCCTTGTAATGCAAAGAAAAGTAAACCCTTGTTTGATTAAGCCATGTATTATTATGGGTGAAAACTTGCTTACCAAACAAAACATAAACATTATTGGATCTTAGACTATCCATCCTCTTCATTGGTCTTTTGATCATATCAATAGATGCAGAAAAAGCCTTTGACAAGATTCAGCATCCATTTATGATCAAAACACTGAACAAAATTGGTATAGAAGAAAAGTATCCTAACATAATAAAGGCCATATATGACAAACCCTCAGCCAACATTCTGCTTAATGGTGAAAAGCTGAAAACCTTTCCTCTAAGATCAGGAACACGACAAGGTTATTTTTTCACCCTATCGCCACTGTTATTCTATATAACATTGGAAGTCTTAGCAAGTGCAGTCAGGCAAGAGAAAGATATAAAAGGCATCCAAGTAGGAAATGAAGAAGTCAAAGTGTTATTATTTGCAGATGACATGATTCTCTATATAGTAAATCCTACAGACTCCACAAGAATACTACTAGAAATAATAAGCAAATATAGTAAAAGAGAGCTTTGCTGAATATACTATTCTTGGCTGGTAATTCCTTTCATTTAATAGTTTGAATATTTGAGTCCACTACTTACTTGTTTGTAAGATTTATGCTGAGATAACCTAATAGGTTTTCCTTTATAGGTTACAGTCTTCTTTTCCCTGGATGCCCTTAGAATTCTTACTTGGCCATTGATTTTTTGATAATTTTGATATAATGTGTCTTGGGGAAAGCCAGAAGGTTGAGATAATTTGGGTGTTCTGCTGACTTCTTGAATTCCAAGCTCCAGTTTATTCCTTAGATTTGGGAAATTCTTGTCAACTATTTGTCTGAAAATGCTTTCTGATCACTGCTCCTTTTCCTGCTCCTTCTCCTTTGAGAATGCTCATTATTCTTATGTTTCCTCTCTTGATCGTACCAGCTAGTTCTTGTGTTTCTCTTTCATTATTTTTCATTCTTTGGTCTCTTCTTCCTTCTGATTTATTTTTAGATTTTTGTCTTCAGTATTATTGAGCTTTTCCTCCATTTGGTGGACTCTATTTCCCAAGCTTGCTATTTCATTCTTCATCTCTTTTAGTGTGTTCTTTATCTCCAGAAGTTATATTTGGTTCTTTTTTAGGGTTTCAGTCTCCTTGCTAAAGGCTCACTCTGCTGATCTAGTTGTCTTTTCAATTCCTGGAATTGTTGATATGAATTATTTTGGATCTCATTGAGTTTTTTTCAGAAGTAGAATTCTGAATTTTCTGTCATTTAAGTCTCTTATTTCTATGACTTTAAGTTTATTTTCTGCAGATTTTTCTTTCTTTCTGAGATACCTGTCACCTTGGTTGTTCATGGTGTTTAATGGACTATTTCTCCACCTGGGCATTATGGAAATGTATTCTGTTATCCCCTCCTGGCCTCCCAAAAGAAGATTTTTTTAATATAAAGGTCTCTCTTTAATCTGTTGCTAAGAAGGTGTTTTTCATTTGGTTTCCAATAGGTGGCGTCTAAGCCTCTTGGATCCCTGCTTTATATAAAGCCTTAATAGTGCCCTTTTTTTCCCTTATAAATATTTAATCACACTCACTACTCTTAGTCTAAGTCCCTGTCAGTATTAGTGACAGTTTTGGTAGCATTTGCTCAAATTCTCCTGGGCTCCACGGTGTTTGGGTCTTGGAGAATATGGGAATTGTCGCTCAGTCTCACATTTTGCAACCGCTGCTGGTACTAACGTAACTCTTTAAATTAGTAAAAAACATATCAATAAATAATTGTAGAATGATTTTCCTTAAGCCACATAAGATTAGCAGGATGCAGCTCCTCTTTTTCCTAATTATCTCCTTCACATCCAATATCCACTTGCATATATATTTGTACATTCATGCTGCCATATTTTATAATAGCTTAACATCATTTTAAGGAAATGATTTTCTGTTCTTTATTAAAGGAATATTCCATCAACTTTGTAATTCAGCCCTTTTTAGTGAAGTCTTTTAGAGTGAGTGTTATTAAGTTTTAAAAGTAGCTTCTTCTTTGTGTAAGGCATTTATAGCTGCTATTGAGCAAATGGTTATTGGCAATAATGTGATGGTCTAAAGTGGAAGCCACTGCAGGCATGTAATAGCAAAGTGTTCATTTCATAGTAGGCAAACTTGGAGGGTAAGACTTAATGAAAGTTAAATCATTTTGATTAGTAACACAGAATGTGAACTTGTGGCCTTCAGTGGGTTTTCCAGCACATTGTTCATTTAAAACATCTAATCCCCTCCCCTATTTAACAGTGTTCTCTTTCAGATCGCTTAATTCATCTTAGAGCCATTTCTTTCCACTTCTGTCTGTACTTCTCAGGAAAACAGTCAGGTTGCTTTATTGTCTTCAATACTCTGGCACAGCTCAGGACCATGTAGGGTGTCTATTTCATTGCTAAGGTAGATGTTTCAGTCACTAAGTCTTATGACTGCCTTAAGCTATGTGTGTCAGAAACCATGTTCCAGGTACCTCAATTAAGTTTACTGGCCTCTAGTAATCCCACAGGCACTTAAAAAATGTGCTTGTTTTTTGTTTTGTACTTAGAGGTCTTCTCTTCTACCCTGTAAACCATTTACCAGGAAGAGATTTTGCTTTTAAGTTTCATAATGTGTTATAACTAACATGCCTTTGCGCAAAGAGTTATTTTCCCTTTTCTCTCATGTGTGAGCCCCTGGTGATACTCTTCGCAAGAAAAAAACATAACCGCTATTGGGGAGACAAAAGACAAGTCACCTGAATTGTAACTGTTTTGACTTATTGACTTATCAAAACACAGCTCTGCCAAGTCTACTCTCCTGAATTTACGGTAAGCAAATAAGGCTGACGTGAAATCTAAAGGGACATAAACGAGGGCTCAGGGGTTGGTTTGCACACATAGCTTGCTTAAACTGCATGCCCTACTGATAGTTTGTGTTATGCAAATGTACTAATATTCTAAAGACTGGTGAGTTTTGACTGGATTCAAAAGAGATGGATCTTGCCCAATAATTCAGGCTGCTTTTTTTTTTTTTTTTTAAGAATAACTACAAGGCTTACATCTGCATAAAATTCATCCCTCTCTAGTCTGTGACTCTGGATAAATTGTACTCTATGCTACTTTTGAGGTAAGAAATTATACTCTAATCAAGCTAATATTTTGGGGCACAAATCAGAGTTATACATTTTGGGGCATTAGTTTTTGTTGTTATTTTGTTTGCTTTTCTAAATTTTCTCATACTTGTTGGCATTCCATTTTCAATTAAATACCAGCTTTTGAATTTTAGATGCCAAGTTACTAGAGGGTTACAATCAAGACCTAGATCTGGCTTTTATTAGCACCTCTCTGAATATCAGGTGATATGACCTTGTCACGGATCTGCTTCAGTATCTATAGCTCTCTAGCTGCTTGGTAGAGTGACGGAGCCACTGCTTGATATTACCTGAAGGACAAAACATGAGGGTCACAGCTGCAGAGATTCTTTACAGTATGTTCTGCGTCATGTTTGGAACTGTGTTTTTTATTTTTTAATTTTTTTTTAGAAAATTTAATTAATATCCATAGGCATGCTCTCTTGACCTGGTTTTACTTCTGAGAGCAATTCTTTCTTAATGGAAGTTTTAAAATAAAAGAGCTTTAAATTTGGTTTCTAGAGTTTAATGTTTTTTTGTTTTTGTTTTTTTTAAATCTGGCTTTATATTTCTTTATTAAGAGAATAGACTTTTCCTCCTAAGCTTTCATGCATCAAAAGCATGAAGTTGACACAGACACAGAATTTTCTGAGTGACACAAAATAAGCCATCTTTTTAAGAACTTGCATTTTAAAAATAGGTAAAATTGATGTTACTGGAAAAATATTTAATTACTTTTCTTTTCACATTGTGATGATGCCAGTAGGCCATCTTGATGAGAACAGGCACTGAATTTGCTTTTGGAGTAAGTATGATGAAATAAATATTACTACCATGCATTCCAAGGACCCCATTCAAGCTTCACCAATTGTCCTAACAATACTTTTCATAGCTAAAGGATCCAATCCAGGGTCATGAGCCACATTCTGTTGTCATATCTGTTTAGGCTCCTTCGATTTAGAAGAATTTCCCAGTTGCTCACTGGGAATGCTCACAGGGCAATAATTTTGCATGTCCCTCAACCTAGTTTATCTGATATTTTCCTATAAGATTAACATTCTATTCCTTCCATCTTGTACCCACTAGGTCAAGCATCCATTGGTGTTTTTTGGTTATCAAATGATGATTTTCCTTTTCCCCTATCATTTCTTCTACATTTGTTTTTTAACATTTCATTATAAACAAAAGCTTTTTTTCCTCCCTATTCATTTATTTATTCATTTAAATAAGCATGGACTCATCGATTCTTTCTCTAATCAATGAGTTTTAATCCACTGCTATCATTATTTATTTTGATGTCCAAATTACCTCAGATTTGTCTAGTGGGTAGCCCTTTAAGATAGGAAATGTGTTCTTTTGACATGCCTTATCAGTCGTTAAGATGTTACCGGTTTGCGTTGTTCTTTCCCTTTTTCAACCCTGGAATCAGATATTTCTCTTTCCCAGGAAACTTGGTTCCTTTCAGTGTTGAATTATATTAGAAACCAAGATCTAGGAACTAGCTGTGTTTATTGCTTTTGAGATATTGTTGCTCTTAAGCCAATTCAGTGGCCAGAATTTGGGAGATTTTTCTTTAACAGCTGTTATATATAATTTTACTCTTACTCTTAGTGTTCCTTAGAGTTTTTAAATCCATCTTTTACACAACAATTTTGTATGAGATCTATGTTTATCTCCTTCATTCCTTAGTCTTTCTTATCTCCTAATCTCCAGATAACATGGTAGGTACTAAATACATTTTTGTTGTTGAGTAAAGAATCCAAATTATAAGATAGTTACCTAACGTTTCTTTCATTTTGTAGTATGAGGCTAGAATCATTGCCTGGTTTCAGTGTTGCTCCTATATTTTTATTTCTTTTTATTTCAAGCTGCTCTGTAAAGGGAAAGTATGAATTTGCACATATATCATAATTTTCCCCAGAAATTGTGCTTTTCAGTTGTCTCTAGAGCATCCTAATCTGGATGGTTTGATGAAATTCAAACTTTATTTTATTTCTTTATTTAATAAGACTGTATTTATTGTGGTTGGTGGTATTTAAAATATCTCCTGGTTGTTTTTAAAATATCTCCTGGCATGGTGTTTATTAGTATCCTCCAAGATATAATTACAATAAGTGCCCAAATCTTCATCTCCCATTTACTCTCTTTACCAGAGTATAAAGTAATGGACACTTCCTGTAGACTTAAGTGATTAATGTTTATACTGTATTGATTTTGTAAGAAGTTACTTCCTCTCATTCACTACCACATTTTCAACAGAGAATGCCCCTTAAACAGGTGGTTTGAAAAGTATGTTCTATAGAAATCTTCTACCTAAGAAGCAAAAAATATATGTTATGAGATTATATAGTAAAATTGGATGAATCTAGTAAGTATACATTTTATCTTTCTTAAATTCTTAGAATTGTTTGAGAAATAAGTAGTATTTAAGCCCAAAATGCAAAACATTGTCTTCAGAAGACGATCATATAAATAAGGTCTTATACATGAATAATTTATTATAATCAATTTAATTTCTTCTGTGGAAAAACCAATTATCAAAATAAATATTTTGCTTTATTTAGACCAAAAAGTGAAAAAATGCTTTGGTAACAAAGAAGACAAATTTATAATCACGTAAATATGTTAATTTAAGTACTTATATTCTGTGCTTTGCTTTGTTAAATGAGTCATTTAAGGGTGACACCTTTGGTTGCAATAATTGTTTCATGAAGTCAAACAGATTTCAGTTTTCTTGTCTACTTGTAGCAGAATGTAGTAAGACCAGTAACTCACATTTTATCAGTCTAATTTATTTAAACTTGATTTTTCTTTTAAATCATACATTAAGATTATCCTTAAAAGAAAACTATGCAAACAAAACTTGCTTCAAATACCATCTTTCATTTCTGCACATCTCAAGCATGTAAGCCTTTATCGCCTAAGTATAAGAATATTTTCTTTGTATTTCAACATTCTTTCCTGTTTTTCAGCCTTACCATTTATTTTTATTTTTTAATTAAATTTATTGGGGTAACATTGGTTAATAAAATTATATGGTTTTCAAGTGTACAGTTCAATAATACATCGCATGTATGTTGCATTGTGTGTTCACCACCCAAAGCTGTTTCCTTCCATCACCTTATATTTGACCCTCATTATGCTTATCTACTTACCATTTCAGAATTCACCACTAACTAGGCCTTCCAATCTAGACTAGTGTCTTCAAAATGCTCAATGAAATTTAGAAGTCACATATCTCATTTCTTCAGGGCCCAGAGCTGGACCTTCCTCAGCAAAAATATAAAATATATGCTGCAGTGCCCTAAACTGATTTTCTATTGTCCTTTTATTTTTTTCAGGTATTTTCTTTTCTCACTTAGCCTCTGTACTTTTCACCCATTAAACACTCGTGTCAATCAAACCTGTCCTTATTACATCATTGGATAGTAAATCAGTTATTTACCACTTTAATTTGAATAATATAGCTCAATTAGTGTTTTTTTAATATTAAGTATGTTTGCATTTAAGCTTTATGTGGTTTAGAAATAAGGTCCCCTTATTGAAGAAATTTTAGGTGTCAAGGAGAAAGGGTTTCTCTCATTTTTTTCTTACTCTTTGCTATTCAAGAGAAGAAAGGCACTTAGCATCCTTGAGGTCCTGCTATATGGGTGGCCACCTCGATAATTAAAAATTTCACATATCTCAAAAGCCAAATAAATGTAATACAAGAGAAAGTATTACTGCTTTCACACTTTAGTGACAGTATATAAACAAGTTTGCAGAAAGAATGGTACCATAATAAGCTGCTGAAGAAAAAAAATAGAGATTTTTGTTTGGAGAGATTTTTGAAGACCTCAAATCATACCTTACTCATAGTTTAACAACTATTTGTTTATGATCTGTCTCTTTCCACTAATCTTAATCTTTGTCTCAACACTTAACATGAATTCACACCTATACACTTTTTAGAAATGATACTGAGCCATAAAACCTAAATTGAATAATAATCTGAAAGCAAATTCTAATAACAAACCATATGTAACTCTAATTATACTTGATGCTAATTTAAGTCTCTTATAAACCCAACTCTAACTTTAACCTTGAACACTAATATTAATGCATACCTAAATTTAAAAGTAATTTAGGATACCCAGAGCCAAGAACACCAAATATAAATTTATTTGCTTATTCATTTATTTATTTTAATTGATGTAATTGATGATTGGTTAATTTATGATTAATTATACATTGCTAGTGAATAGAATTTAATTTTTAATAAACTTTTCCAGAAAGATTGTTGAAATATATATAATGCCTCTTATGTTATATGGAGTAATATATATTTATCATCTTTAAATTACGTATATAAATAATTTTTAATGATGGGGCAAGTAATCATAATAAATCTAATAAATTATAAATATATGTAAATAAATTATAATAAATGCAACCTTGAAAATAAAAAAATTCTGAAATAGAATATAAAACTTATTTATTAGATATAACTAGATGATGAGCTTATATGTAATTTTTTTCTCCTTTCTCTTTTCAAATTTTCTCTGATATATATAACTTAATTTCATGATCAGAGAAAATATTATTTAACCGGAGAAGAAGCCATTGCAATTATTAAGATAAATAGAATATAAGATATAAATTTGATAATGTCTTACATAAAGGGAGCTTTAAGTGCTTTTCAGGTGATGCAGAGTTTACTTGACTTGGCAAACCAATTATCAATGTATAAGATTCACTCTTACACTTTTCCATTATCCCTTTGACAGGAAAATTTCTCTCTCTCTCTCTCTCTCTCCCCCCCTCTCCCTCTCTCTCCCCCGTCCCCACTCCTCCCCCTCTCTCTCCCACCTCCCCACCCCTACCCTGCTCCTACTCATCCTCCTCCTCCTCTTCTTCATCTTCTCCTCCTCCCCTCCTCCCCCCTCTTTTGGATAAATTTATCCATGTTAAAATTTTGCGGAATCTATGGAAGAAAAAGAACAAACTAATCAAAAACAGACTCACAAATGTAGTGGACAATTTGGTGACGGACAGAGGGGAGAGGTTTGGGGGGCTAGGAGAATGGGGTGAAGGGTTAAAGAAGTACAAATTAGTAGTTGATAGTTGGTCATGGGAAAGGGGAGCATGGCATAGAGAATGCAGCTAGCATTAAAATATTGGCTAAGTGGAAAACTAGAGGAGAGAAGGAGCAATTAGGGGTTCATTTTATAAACTATATAAATGTCTAACCAATGTACTGTACACTTGAAATTAATTAAAATAAAAAAATCAACTAAAAGCTAAAAAAATTTACTAAAGGACACAAATAATCTCCTATCCTATACTTTGGATCAAATTTTTTAAATGTTCAAACATATTCTCTGAAAGTAGAAAATATCTGATTTATGTTCAATTGTTATAGAAGTAGAATTAATTAACCCAAAGTATTTTTACAAAGAAGAATATTGACTTAATGGGTCAAATAAGAAGTAACGCATTTTTTCCCCTCTTTTATAAGTAAATAGAGGAAAACGGGGAAAGGTAAAAACAGTGGAAAAAGAAGTTTCTGGGCTCTTTAGAACACCTAATGTGTTACTAGAATAATGTCGTGAAGAGTTATAAAAATAGATCACAATGCTTTTACTTTTTAAAACTTATTTAGGACATTAATTTGGATACAGTACATTGATAGAAACAGAATCAAGTGAAATATTGACATGGAACATAATATTATCAAGTAAGTATTAATTTCTTTACCGTGGCAATTTTGAAATTTAGTTTTTTGTATATTGTCAGAATTAATAAGGAGGTTTTATGGTAACCCCACACTGTCTCATTCATATGTTGATACATTCTACTTTTCAGATTTCTATTCAGGGTAAAATTCCAAGATATAAATGGAAAGAAAGCACTATTTTATCACAGAAACTATTCACTTACTAACAATAACTTACCTTTTTCCTATAAACATTTCTCCAATTTTTTTCCAAAATATGAACCTATACTGGGCCAAAATGTATAGTTTCCAAGAAATATTTAGGACACTAAGTCTAGCATCTTTTTTCTTCATCATATATTCAGCTTGTATTATACTACTTATATTTAATTTTCTGTTGCCTTAAAAATACTCTAAAGCTGTTCACTCATCTTTCTAAGACCAAGAATTATATTATCTTTCTATTATCTTCCTTAAACAACATGATGCACTAAACAATATTGAATGATTAAGTCCTGTACAATTACCAGAAATTACTAAATATACTCCTGAAAAACTTGAGTTTTTTAACCTACTGTGTACATGTACCTTTAGGAAAATTCTACGATTCCTTATTAGAAATTAGTTCATAATAAGTTACGAAATCATCCTTCAAATGAGGTGGTAACCTTTTAATTGAAAATACAAATCAATGAATAAGAAACAAGAGAATAAAAAATTTAGTACAGATACAATTATTGGATAAGGAAAATCTGCTCTTCCTGTTCAAGACTTTTATGTAATACAGAATTTTGGCATAGGTGTGAATAATATTGTGGAAACAAAATAAAAAACAAATAATGACATCTATTTCTTTTGAAGTGCATTTTAAGAACATGGTTGAGAATAAATACTTTTGAAGATTGTATCCAGTAATTTTCAAAAATCAAGATGCAAAGAGAGGGAGAGTTTATTCATCACAGCTGATTGTATCCATTCTTTGGAAACACCTGTACAAGAATGGTGTTTCTCCCCTAACTCAGTTTTGAGAAGCTCTAAAAATTTATTTGAAAGGTATTCAGTAAGGCCAAAGAGTATCAAGACTTTAGGTTTTCCCTGTTTATCTTTTCCAGAGCACCCAGTTAGCTTTCTTCAAGGACAAAACATTCTCGGGTGCTTCACTGCAGCTATTAAATGATTTTTTTTTTTTTTTTTTGTAGCTCTAAAATGTCAATTCCAGCAAAGGATTAACACCCAAGAAAAGCTTCTTTCAATTTCTCAATTGCTCATGTCTTTCATTCCTGATGTTATCTATCCCAAAGATTTCTGAACTAAGTACCTCTAAAGCACACATTTACTGAAAACATTTGTAAAGTAAATGTTAAAAAAAAAAAAAAAAAAGCCTGTCATCCTCCATTAGAATCTTTGTTGCTTCTCTTTGCTGTGCAGCCCTGACATTTCAGTAATTGCTTCAACCTTAGTGCAGCCAGGCTTTGTGCCTTCCCTAGATGAAACATTTCCTAGACTCCTTATTTTAGAAGTTTCTCCACTTTGATTACTAAGGCACTAAGTTTTTCCTCTGCTCTAGCCAAGGCTGCTTTTAGCCTGTCAACATGTCTGAATCAAGTTTTCCTTGGTGAAAATGGAGTACCCATGGTGAAAAGTGGTTTCTTCATTTCCTGTCTTTTTTAAGGCCCATTCTAGGTGAACTAAATTTACTTGTGGAAGTCTTTTTTTTTCTTTCTTTTTTTCTGAGGCTGATTGGCATTTTATAACTGCAAAGCCGCTGAAGAGAAGTGTTCGTAATACACATATCTGAATGGTAGTGGCTTGTGTATAGGGTTTGTTAACAATCAAGATTGTTTCAAATTGAAATAAAATCGTGAAAGGAATTATAGATTCTTGGGGAGGAAATGAGCCAAAATTAAAGAGATGAAGAAATCACTCCTATTATCTTTGATTGTTGTACCAGATACTTTCAAGTACTTCTGAGTATAACCTGTTTGTATGAGAGATGGTGGCAGGAGGAAGGAGTGGAGAGGAATTAAATGCTGTGCATCTCAAAGTGGTTATTGCCGAAATTATAAATGGTACATTTTCTAGAGAGATCTAACGCAATCATCTAAGTTTGAGGGTAATAAAAAATGAGATCAAGGTATCTAGGTAAGCAACTATGAAAGATGTGCTTGCAAAACCTCTAGTGGCAATAGTAATTGGTTTAAAATTTTTAAAACTTTGAAAATCTCTTGAATATTTTATTCTTACTACCCCTTTGTTGGGAAGTACCACGGAATATTGCCAATGGTGTTGGCAGGACAACTCTGTGTTTACCCCCATACTTTTTTTACTCATGACCACTTTCACATGCAATCTGAGGAAGACAATAGAAAGATAATATTATTCTTGGTCTTAGAAAGATGAGTGAACAACTTTAGAGTATTGTTAAGGCAACAGAAAATTAAATATAAGTAGTATAATATGAGCTGAATACATGATGAAGAAAACAGATACTAGGCTTAATGTCCTAAATATTTCTTGGAAACTATATATTTTGGCCCAGTATAGGTTCATATCTGGGAAGAGAGAGCACCATAAGAGGAAGAGGAAACAAAAGAGGAAGTCCATTCTTGGGTTTTGAGTTTCACAGGCAAATAAGAAGCGTTTAGGCTATGAGCAACAGATTTAAAGTATTATGATAAATCTCTGCAAAGTTTCCCTGCCCCAAATTCTAATTCTATTTCTATCCTATACCAGGTAACTTTCTTGACTGTAAGGGGAAGCAAAGTGAGGGGAAGAAAAAAAGCTTAGATGCTAAACTTAGTGGCTAAATTTATTTACCAAGCTTATATATGAAGACATGAGTCCTGATATCGTTGCATGATACTTCAAGACAGGGTTGGGTAAGTTCCGCTCTGGTAACAAAATGTGAAAATGTCGGTGGCTTAATGCAACAAAGCATATCAAATGAACTCCCTCGATAGTTATGGCAAGGAAGCTTGTCCTGGAGAATTAAGCAGACAATTGTGTCTATAGACAGAACTGAGACATTTCTCTCTCACTCACATTTCATTAGCTAACAGTCACATGGCAGGCCTAACTTCAGTATGCTTGGGTGTGCAATCCTCCCTTCATAAGGAGAACAGAGCAGGATATTGGAAACAGTAGAAATGTCTACTAAAATAGACTTTTATCTCTCCTACTGAACTCTAACTCTTTTCAGTCTCTATTATGAACTATATTTCTAAACTTTTAGTTATTTTTTCCACTTTTTGTCTGAATGCTTTTTAAAAAGCTAGAAGTTAATCTATATAGTGAAGTGAGAACAGAATAGTAATAGAAAAGCAAGTATTAGAGGCAGATCTAAATCCAAATCCCAGGTCTAAAACTGACTAGTTGTGTGGGTCTTGGACCCATTTCTTAATCTCTCTGAACTCAGCTTCCTAAATAGAAATTGTGGATAATCTTTTACAAAGGTCAAATAACATTTGTGAGTTCTTGATCTGGTGCCAAGCACATAACTACTCAATAAATAAATTGTCTTCAGAGATGGGCATCCATGTAAGGCAATTAATTTTTTCCTTGTTTTCTCTGCAAAGAATTCTATGCAGAGGGGTGAGGGATGCAAGTTTATTTATGCTGTTCATTTGAAAGCGTGACTGTTCTGAGCCTATGAAGAGATGCTAATTAATAAAGTATTAGAAGTATGTTGCTTTCTATGAAAAACTGAACCAATGACACTAACACAATTTTTAAGTTATGGTTTTGACACAATTACTATAAAGGGACTAATTCTGATCCTCAGGTGTCTCTTTTTTAGTCCACTGTTGGAGTTTAATTCTTATAGTACACATAACATATTATTAATATTTAGGTTTTAAAATTGGTAAAATTGAATATACCATGCAATTTAAATAAAGTATCTTTTAACTTCAACTGCTGTGGTATACAAGAAGGATTTTTAAAATAGGACATTTATTATTTCAATATATTCTTTTGAGCAGGGATTTCAGTGTTAGTCCCAAATGCATTACCGTGTTCCATTTTTATGTTATAAAAATAATCTGGAAGGCAAAGCTGATCTGTGTATTTTCAGATTCACAATAAAAAGAAAAGGTGTAATTTCTCATGAGTGATAGTTTTACTAGAGACTTGTTTTCACAAAACATATGGATTACAATTGTTAAACTGGTTCCAATTTTTCTTGGATGTAAATGTAATATCCATACGTAGCACAAGATTTTCAGCTTTTTTTTGGTCAGCTCCTGTAGTCTCTGCATAATTCAAGAACTGTTTACATTTTGTTCACTGTTCAGCTTCATTTTTATCTAGTTTAACATGTGTGGCAAATGTAATGTATTCATTTTTTAAGAAACTTCTCTATTCTTCTGACACCATGCATGATTCAGCAAGACATCGTCAGAGTCGATGATAGCTTTGGTGAACTGCCCTCCTATCTCAGTAAAATGACCAGATTATAGTCTTACAAAGTAGCCAGCATTTTATTTCTCTTCCATTCCAATGAGCCATTATTTAATCCGTGCAGCTCATATCTTAAATCATGCAATCCATAGTAACATAATCTTCTTTTGGACAGACTTTTAGGATTTATACATTTGAAGCTATCTTTCTGCACATTTGACCTTAATGTAATTCTTCTTAAACCTCACTTTAACCTACTTCTTGAACCACTGAAGTCATTTAAACTATCAAGATGGGCTATTTGTCTCTCAGTGCTGTACACTGTAATCACACTCGGCAGTCTTTGCTGATGCTTAACATCTTATTGGTACAAATCTTACTCAAGTTCAAAGTCTTGTTTTTGTGTTCCCAATTTAACCATATTTCTGGTCCTTAAGACTTATATGTTTGCTTTTACTTAAGACTATAAATGTTTGCTTTTACTGAATCATACATGTCAGTATGAGCATCTTTTACATGTATGAGTCAGTAAGAGCATACATACTGTCTACATACTTTATCTTTCTGATGCTTAGAGTCAAGCCCTAACACCAATGACTACATAATACCTTACAAGTATCGATAAGAGAAATACTTCCACGTGGAAAGACTACGGGACACACAACTAACGTTTCTTTCGGAGACTTTTTCTATTTTTAATGATATGCCCAAATGACAGCCTACTTTTCACCCAAATTCGAGGCAGCAAAAATATTGCCTACTCATTTGTGGAAGTAGTTCGAGGACCTGTCATTTGCCAAGCACTGAATTAGGTGCTGGTGGTACAGTGACGGCTAAGAGAGCCATGATTCCTGCCTCCTGAGAGCTTACAGTTGAATAGGGAAGATGGATAACTATATATGAGATTATAATACACTAGGTTAAAACTTATGATAATTTGACAGTGAACATATAGAATGGTCATAAGAATGTTTCTAAAGGACTGTCTTATAAACTGGGACCTCAGATACAAGCGGGTGTTAGCTCAGTGAAGTGGCAGTGGTATGAGCATTCCTGGTAGATCCAACATCATGTGCAAAGGGACTGAGAATTTTTGTTCATTTGCTTCCAGCAAATTGAAGTCTCGTTGCATAAAATATTAGAATTATTCTCTAGACTTGATATTACATTTTGCCACTTTAGATAAGGTGTATTGGATTGAAAACAATCATAGTGTCAGAAACTATAAAGTTGTCACATTAGCGTTGTCATTGAGCAGGCACAGGAGTGTGGCATGACTTTCTATTGCCTCATTTTCCTCATCCTTACCCTGCTACCTCATATTGTTTCAAGAAAATGCACTCACAGACTTCTTGGTGTCACAGAATTAGAATGAACATATCTGTAGAGAATTGATTAGTTTTCTTTCTAGTTAAGATGTACAACATGCACTGGATGATGAAGCTTTGGTGTGCATGCTGGGCAAGAATAAGTAGGCAGTTACTCCCTGGAGCATGGATTCCCTCTCTGTGGCTAAGAAAACTCTCTGCCATTTGAAAGGAGGCTTTAGTTTAGGCAGCATATGAAGCTAAATATTTATGATTTTCGCCAATCTCAGAAAGAATGCTCAAATTGAAGCACTTTGTTTCCCTAGAAAAACTGTATTCAAATTAAAAAAAATAAATAATGAACTAAAATCTAAATGTAAGAGGATATCAGATATAACGGGATACCAGTTGTCCCAGGATTATTCAATAGAAATCAAAGTTGAGACAAAGAGGGAACAATTATTCCAAATTCTACAGAGAATTACAAGTAGTTGGGATTAGATACCAGTTTACATAAATAGAATATAGCAAAAATGATAGCGTGTCACTTCCAAGACTGGGTTACAAAAAGACTCTGGCTTCAGTTTTGCTTACTCTCTCTCAACCTTTATCTTGTTAATTCCAAGGGAAACCAGGTACCATGTTGTGAGCTACTCTATGGACAGGCCCATGCAACAAGAAACTAATATCTATGGTCAACAGCCAGAAGAACCTGAGGGCTGCTGTATGAGTTGAATTGTGTGACCCCAAATTCAAAGCCCTGTCCCCAGTACCTCAGAATGTTTGGAGATAGGACCTTTTCAGAGTTAATTAAGTTAAAATGAGAGTGGGCTCTAATCTAATTTGATTGGAGTCCTTAAAGGAAGAGGAAATTTGGACACAGGCATGTAGAGACACCTGAAGATGATGTAAAGATACAGGGAGAAGAAGGCCATCTGTAAGCCAAGAAGAGAAATCTGTAACAGAGGCTTCCCTAACAGCCCTCAGAAGGAAACAACCCTGCCAACCTCTTGACCTTGAACATCTATCCTCCAGAATTGTAAGAAAGTAAAAACCATTAAGCCACCCAGTCTATGCTACCTTGTTAGGCAGCTCTAGCATACTAATATACTTGCCAGCGACCATGCGAGTGAGCTTGTTAGTGAATCTTTTGAGACATATCAACAGCCAGTGAGTGAGTTTGGAAGAATATTCTTCACCAAATGGAGCCCTGAGAAATGGTTACAGAAGCACTAGAAATAAGTCAGGAAAAGTAATCTAGCAGGTAGTATGTTGGGTTTAGTGTAAAAATGGAAGTGAATTTTTCCAAAGGAGTTGTGAATATGGAGTCTGGAGTTCAAGAACGAGACCACTTCACATTGATGTAAAAATCTATATTGTGAGTACAGATTACATTTCTCATGTAGAAAATTCATAATGAGAAAATCAACATGGCAAGAATAAAACTTTGGAGAATAGGACTAGAGGGGAAGAGAGGATCCAGCAGGAAATCTAAGGAAGAAGGAAAAACCCTGGAAGTGAGATAGCTAAAAGTGTATCTTGAAACTAAGAGAAGATAACCTAATCTTGAAGTTAAAATAAAAGAAGTCACCTCCTGAGAACAGATTTCCATTTCTTTTCCTAGAAGAGGCTATGTACCAGAAAAATCATTTACGACCTTCATTTTTCTCATTTCTCTTCTTTCATCAGTACCTTCAATGGCTCCTTATTGCTTTGAGGGTCCATTTTAATCTCAAGCTGGATTTCCATTCCTATATGTTGGCCATAGCCAAGCCCTGTTGTATCTATCAAGTGTTCATCTCTTCTCAGGGTATTCCTTATGTTTTGGCTCATGATATCTCCTTATTACTTCCTCCTATGTACAGTTTACTACATCTAACTCCAAACCTCAAAAATTTCATATATGTTAAATTTGAGTGGTGTGTCATTTGTATTGTTTTATGTCCATATCTGTATTTGAAATATTTCATAACTCATAAAGCAAACCAATGAAAGAATATTTGGAAGCCATGGGAAATTATTTTTTTATAAAGTAGAAATTATTCATAATCTTACTACCTGTTGGTAACCACTATAAAATTTTGGTCTATATCTTTTCTGTCTTTTCCTATGCATATGTCTATATGTAATTATTTTATTGAATATTTTAATTATTTATATTGGGATGAATTTATAGTATACTATAATCCAGCAGATCCCAACCTTTATGGCACCAGGGACCAGTGCTCCTATGAGAATATAATGCCCAATGATCTGAGGTGGAATTGAAGCGGTGATGCTAGCGCTGGGGAGCAGCTGCAAATAACAGATGAAACTTTCCCTGCTTGCCTGCCACTCACCTCTTGTTGGGCAGTCCAGTTCTAATAGGCCATGGACTGGTACTGATCTGTGGCTTGGGGGCTGGGAATCGCTGCTATAATCTACTTTTTTCACTTAAAACTCATGCTGACAAATTTTACAACAGCTTTATTATTTTTTTTTCTGGGCATGATTTTCTAATGCATGATTTTTGTGTGTAATAATGCTTATATGCCTTTGTTACATAATCAACCTAGTACTATTGGTCATAAAAGTGATTTTCTTATATTATAGAAATGCTTATTTGTATCACACTCTGTCTTTAAGAGAAATTTCTAGAAGAGGATAAGCATGTTTTTAAAGCATTTGATTCATATTGTCAAAAAGTTGTTTAGAAAATTTGTATAATCAATTTGGGAAGAATGGCACATTTATAATATACATGCTTCCTAGCAGAAATACAATAGATCTCTCCATTTATTAAATTCGACTTTGATGTTCTGAGGTAATATTTTAAACAAATATTTCAATACAGATTCTATACGTTTTAAAATCTATGTATTTTTAATATTGCCCTTTGTAAAAAAAATGTTCTTCTACTTTCTCTCTTAGTCCAAACCCAGGACATATTTCAGACACTAAGCACAATATTCAACAATCTAAAGCTTAGCTTCTTAACGCTTTAATTATACAGTAGAATGTTTCTCAATTCATAGTTGCTCAAATGCCATGGCCAAATTATGTCACTTGCTAATGCTCTTTCTTCTGTTTTCTCACTTCTAGAATCAAAATTATAAAAAAGGAAACCTATTTTGATTTAGAAAATACTCTTCCAAAATTGGACAAAGGGGATAATAGTTTTCTTTGTTCTTTTTCACACAACAAAACAGCCTTTCCATTTTACCAATTTTGTATAGAATGGAAATTCAAATCTTTGGATTTAAAGACTAATAATCTAATGTTTAAATGAGAGGCAGCATTTCTTTACATTTTATCTTAACAATATTTCACGTATCTCTGTAATATACAGTGCAAGCAAAATAGAAACATGTGTTAGACAGATGGGTGAATACTCTGGAAATTTGGCAGTCACAGGATATAACTTCCCACAGTGTATGTAAATGTTCTCTTTTAAGGAAGTTGATTCTGTTAATGCTACATATATTGTGATACCTCTTTAAATTTTCAGAAGGAGGAAGAATTGTCCTTTTTACTATGAAATGTCTGTTTTAGCAGTCATTACAAAGAGTTGAGTTACCTTTTAGTTTCGAAACCAAGAAATGAAGATTGGAAGTTAAAATCTTGGTATTAGAAATTATCCAACATAAAGTACTATATTTCTCTTTCTTAAGATCTAGATTAATAAACTTTTAAATCAAGTCTCATGTAAGATTTTAAAAAATACAAAAAATTTTATATAAAATAATCTTAACATTGAACCATTAGATAATTTAGTGTCTTACCTTTTTTTTCAATTTAGGGAACTTTACTGGCAATTTCCTTAAAGTATCTCTTCTAAATCTTTTCTCTTTTAGAATTAGTTTATCATAAGTTATTCAGAAAGATTTCTAGCATCATAAAAGGTAATTTAGTATAGCAACCTGAAGCTAAACACATTGAGGCTCAAAATATTTAAATTCAGAATGTTAGCTTATTTTCTGAGACTGCACTCTGTTAAATATGTTAGTATAACTTTGTATTAAAGTGAAATTTCAGATTTTTTTGAAGCAGAAATAAGACAGGTTTGAGCAATAATAAACATAGTAAAAAGATTTGTCATTCTTATTTCTGGTAAAGAAATTTTTCCTTATAGAGAAAATAATGCTCCAGCACAGTTAGTTCCATTTTGTTCTTACCACAGTTTCAAAACACAGGCGATGCTTAAATTTAAAATAAAGTCTACACAGACTTAGCAAATTTGGCCTTTACATGAGTGTGGTGGTGGTGAGTGGCCTAAATTTGTATGTTTCCTCACAGTGTTAGTTTGTATTCATTCCTCTTTAAAATTTGCACTACTATCTTGCTATTGACAATTCATTTACACTATTATTATTTATAAACACAATCACCCTGTTGCATTATTTAAACTATTCACTTTGGTTGAAAAATTGAGTGCATTTGGGAGAAATGATAGCACTTAGCTAATTCCGTAGATACCTCTCTTGACTGAGGTAGTAGGAAATGTGCTGTTTACTGACATCAAAGCTGAAAATACTATTCTCAGTGGAGGAAACAATGAACTGAATTACCTGAGGCTGGACCTGATACACACCTGCAAATGATCACAGGAGTTACCTGATGAGCTCCTGGACCCAAAACAAAAGACATATTCAGAAAAAACAGATCTAACTAGGCATCTTTTTGTCCCATTTTCTCTAGCTTTTTGTGGACAAAAGGCATCTTGTAAAAACCGACATTTAGAAGTTTGCTTTATGACTTCTACATAAAATATGCCTAATTCCCTCTTGGATTCCACCCAATTTGAGGTTATAATTGATTGCTCAAACAGAGCTGCTCATGGATATTCACTATTGGAAAAAGATTATTTTACATTTTAACCATCAGGTCTGTTTGTTTTTGCCAGTTGGTAAAGGTTACTTTCAATTTCATAAGATTCTTAAATTCACGCGCTATATCAAGGATGAGAGAAGTATGTCCACAGGCAGTCAATTCATTTTTTTTTTTTTTACTTGAACTACATGTGGCACATTTTATACCCATCATAGGGTCTGTGGGTTAGAGTGCTGTCTAACAAGCACGTGCTCTTTCCTCCACCCTTGACTGGTATGTAATGGTAGAAGAAATTTTACCAGAGTGTAAGGAGGAAGAGAGCCCTCTCTTGCACTCTATAGAGTGTTCTTATTCCAGATCAGACAGTGCAAACATTGGCTTCATCTCCTGCATACTTGTGACTTTAGCAACAAGGGCATTTCTGTTCAGATGGGGAGTTCATACAGATGAAGTATTTAATGCAGGAAGGGACCCATCACAGTGCATGGCATCAATACTGTCTACTTGACTCCTTGCCCATGGTCAGGCTCCTGGGATGCCACAGATTGGGAAAATATGGGCCAATTTTGGAACAGAGAAGAGAGGGTAGAATGGAGAGAATTTTCTCCCTAATACAATGTGTATTTCACACACACACACAAGCAAAAAGTAACTAGTGCTGAGATCCTGCAATATGCATTACTTAATAAAACATATCTGTTGTAACTCAACAAACTCCAATGTTTATATTCCACAAGCAATCCGGTGATACTGAAATAGCTTATATTGGCCTGGTTGTCTCTCAGTATTTTCTTTGGTGCCATAAATTTTTTTAAAAAATTAATGGCATACTTTCCTGATTATTTAGTTACTCAGCTCTTCCATTATGAACAAAAACTACATTTTATAATTTTAGCAAATAAATGTAAATCATTAAAGGAAGAAAATTTATCTTCTACATGTTTGATGTAATGAATTGAAATTTATTTCTGCAGTTTCATTTGAGTTTCATTTTTTTGACAAATGGAAAGAGATGTTTTAAGCTTTAATTTTGTATAATCTATATTATCAAAGAAACTTAATAATGCATTCAATGAGCATTAACATGAAAGCTAGTACTGGGGCCATAATTAATGCTTACCTTGTCACCAGATGCAAAAGAGAAGTGAATAACAAAGAGACTAATGGCAAGTCTGTTAGATGTGCCACAGACAGAAACCTTTTTTTGTTTGTTTAACAGTAAAAGTGTCTAGTACCCAATTTCAATCTGAGAGAGAAAAATGCCCAGAAGCATTGCCATTAGGCTATAAATTGCTATTGGAAAGAGGTAAATTGTGTTTTCATAAGTAGTTAAAAAAAATGACTCAGTGATGCTCTTGGTCTTTTGAAAAGTGTTAGGTTGTCATCTGACTGAAGGCCTTTTCAAACCACTCTCCGGACTGACAAAATAGCATTCACTTTATACAGGTTACAGAAGATCAACCTTCATAAGAATTAATCGCATTGGTTCAACCTTTTTAACCTCACAGGATCCCGCTAGGATATTTCCTATGATACTGCTTCCTATTTCACCTCCAGCCATCATGGGTAGAGATTAGAGGCTCAATGCATTTTCCTGAAGAGCCCATCAGCTACATTCTTTTTGGTCAATGGAAGTGCATTATAAAAGAATTAAAAATCTCCCTTTGCAAACAGAGGTTAGCACTCCTGTGGGATTCAGATAAACCTTTAGATAAGAACCTTTGAAATGAAGTAAAGAAAAATTACAATAAAGACAGGCAGTGCAAAGTCCTGCTATTTGACCTTGCTAAGACCTCGTCCCTTGCTATTGTCAGCCTATGTCCATTGAAGTATCCCTGTGAGCAGATAAAAAATACAATGATATTTGGCCCAAAGCTGGTTGAAGAAGGTGGAGTAGTATGCTCTCTATATTCTACTGTGTCTTTCTAGAGTAATTCTGACATAGGTTCTACCATTATTTAGCACCTGGCTATTTGTGGGCCCCTTCATTTAAATTACCTGCAAAGAGCTTATTAGAAATGAAGAATTGCAGGCCCTTTATCTACTGAATCAGCATCTGCATTTTAAAAAGATCCTTAGGATATTTGTGTGCACACTAAAATTGTAGAAGTCCTGTTCTGTGTTGTCTTTACTTGATTTAAGTCAACACATAACTTGCCCTGTGCCATCCAGAGCTAGCTTGTCTTGATCTTACAATTCAGGATTTGCTCTGCTTTTTCTCCTATTGCCTTTTCACTTTTCACTGGACAAATAAAAATATATTTGATGAGGGAACAGTTTAACATTCACTTAAATTATTCAGTTTCCAATTAAATTTTAGTTTGAACAAATTTTACTGTCTCATGATAATACGTATAATTCACTTGATATAGAACAACTAGAGATAAAACAACATACAGGTAAACTGTATACTGAGTGTGTGCGCATGTTTAATCCTGTATGTTTTATCTCCTAAGATGGATGCTATGGGAATGGCATGTACTATATTGGGACCATTCCTTAAGCCTAAATCCTGGAATGAAGTAATGAAACAAAGCTGCAGTTGACTTATGACTTAAGCTGTAAGTCGTAGAAATAAGTATTTGTTTTTGTCAGGCATGGACAATTTAGGTTGCTTGTTACTGTAGCATAATTTTGCCTAGGCTTACTGATGAGGTGGCCAGCCATTCTCTGTCACTGTCAACTTATTTCTCCTCCATTTAGTGCTTATCTCTAGCTCCCTCCCTCCCTCTCTCCCGCTTCCTTCCACCTCTCCGCCCAGTGTGTATGTGTGTAGTTTTTTTCTTATTTATTGTTTTTACTTATGTATAGTATCAGTTGTTTCATGTCCTCTTCTAGTGAGACTTCAAGTATTTTTTTGGTCTCCTATGTCTTTCCCATTCTGCTTCTAACACCTACCTGCTACCAAACATCTAAGATTCTCATTAAAATTGCCAGCAGTATAAGTCATTTCATCATCCTGTTGAGTGACATGTTCATGCCCAGCCAGTTAATTGACCACTGATCAGCCTTTTTTTTTTTTTTCTTTGTATGTATGAGGACCTGTTGTGGCTTGTCTTTACTATGTAGATAATATTTTTGGTAACAATTTTCATGATTGGAAAAATGTCACATGGCCTTAAGTTTTCTTAGAAATAATAGAGTCTCTGCATTCAAGCCTTGCACAAAATATTAGAATCCATTAATGGAGTAATTGTACTATTACCCTGGAGTTTATTTAGGAAACCCAGAAGTAACCAGAAGCTACAATAGCGTTGAAAAGAAAACTGAATGTTTCTATTGTGCTTTCTCTTTATTAACAGAATAAATATTTTAATAAAAGTCACATTGATCTCTTATTTAAGGATATTTTATTTAGTTCTGCAGTCGAGATCGGGCGTGTTCAAGGTGGTATGGCTGTAGACTAACAATTAGGTATCCTAGTATTAGTCACAGGATATGTATGATATCACTCTATTCAGTCACTTTGTTGTAAACTTTATACTAGAGAAAGAGATGTACTATGTAATTTCCAGGCACTGCTCACTGTGCTGTGTTTATGAGTTCATCTAATCCTTTCAGCCACTTTCAGATTGACAGTCCTTAAAGCATCTGTAGATATGCAAGCCAATTTTGTGAAATATCCCCGTGAATAATACATCCTGAGTTATTTTTATAACTTAGAGTATTCATCCTGCAGAGGAGAAATAAGTTCAACATTCTTTCATTTCTATTCAATCAGTTTTCACAAATCTGTGTTCCTATGCAGGCCTACGTCATTTAGTCACAGCATTACAGAAACCAAAAGCTCAAACTACCTCGAAAACTACTGAATCCAGTCAAAGTAGAAGCTCAGATTCAGGGCTGAGCATCCACCTGCAGAAACACTATGAAATTTGTAATGGCAACAATGAGAATAGAATACATTAGAAATAATACTTCTTGGCCTAACATGTTCGTAGAGGAAATTTTGACCCTCCTGCTTTCTGGGTGTATGCTCTTCACTTCTCTGAGTTTGAGTACTCCAAACCATAACACATATTAGATTTAATATTTATTATAACTAATTGGAGATTCTTGTTTTGATGACATCCTATATTCCCTCCAAACCATAACTCCAAACCATAACACATATTAGATTTAATATTTATTATAACTAATTGGAGATTCTTGTTTTGATGACATCCTATATTCCCTAAGTTAATTTCTATAATTCCGACTGCCTGTGGAAGCTCAGAATCATCAAGACCAGTGATGGACTGTTAAGCTAAGTGTATTATACTTTTCACCTTTCTCAAACTCATCTTTAAATTCCCTATGTGATCCAGATTGGTATTTTCATTGTCTTATTGCAGATAATTTCTTTCATTGTATTAATGCCATAGACTGAATTGTGTTCCCATAAAATTCATATGCTGAAGCTCTAACTCCCATTGCGATAGTATTTGGCAATGGGGTTTTTAAGAGGTAATCATTGTTAAATCATAAGAATGGAGTCATAATCACATAGAATTTGTGATTTTATAAGAAGAGGAAGAGAAAGAGATCTCTCTCCCCCGACCATTGTACATACAAAGAAAAGGTATGTGGACAGCTAGTGAGATGGTGGCCACCTACAAACTAAGAGAAGAGACCTCATAATGGAAACCTACCTTACTGGCACCTTGATCTTCGGACTTCTCAACCCCCCGAAATTGTGAAAAATTAGTTTCTGTTGTTTAAGCTACCCAGTCTATGGTATTTTGTTATAGCAGCCTGAGCTGACAATTATAATTAATTATTGCCATATTATTCAGCCTCCTAATGTACAACCTGTTGGAGGAAACACATCTATATTTGTCAAAAGCCTTGTTAGCATCCTTAAACCAATGGAATGGCATAAATAGTAGGAATGTAATTTCTGGCTTGGGACATGTCAATGGAATAGAAATTAAGGTTAATATGAAGATAATTGAGAAGCAGATATTAGTAAGATTCTGCCAACAAAGGAGGATGGGTGGAAACGACAAGAGTTATAAAGAAAATCCTGTATCTGATGATCCCACCTGCATGCCTTCCTTGGCTCAAAAACAAACAAACAAACAAAGAAAAAAAAAACCAAACCCAAAATAAACAAAAAGAGTGAAGGAAAAATGCATTTTTTTACTTGTTTAAAGCAAATGCTTTCATTTTTTTCTTTAAAGAAGTTCTAGAAAAAAAAAAACTGATTTCATGTAACAATGAATGACAGAAAAGTACAATGTCAAATCTCATACATTTTATTAAAATTTAGACAAAGCAGAATGGCATCTATAGAAAATGAAAGCACACCGAAAAGGTAGACTCATACAATATAAAAAAATTAAATTTTAATTTTAAATGAACTGTAAAACATTAAAAATGTTACAAAACAAAAGGAATAACTTTAATAAAAACTAGCAAAGCTTAGAAAGTAAGTGATAGAACTTAGTAAAAACTTAGATATAAAAGAATATATTTAAAAATTAAAACTAGATTAAACATAAGAACAAATGAATAGTAAATTATGAAATATAGTATAAATATATGTAATTATGTAACATGTATAATGTAGCATATGAAATATAATATGCGATATAATATGTGAACATAAATTATAAAGTAGAAGATTTAAAGGAGAAAAATTAAAAGTCAAAAAGAAATGGAAAAAGGTCAAAAGGATTAGATTAGGTAGTGAGAAGTATTACTAGGCAAAGAAAAGCCAACATATAGATCATAGGAATCTCTGAAAAAAAAGCAAGGGTATAAAATATTAAAATATAGCAAGTAGTTTATAATGAAAAGAAAAAATTATATTGTCATCAAACTTCAACACCAGTGATTTATAACAACATCAAATTAATTTATTAAGATAAGAAATGAAAATGTGAGCCACAAATTTTACATCTTGCAAAACTGGCTTTCTTACATAAAGGTCACAAAGAAATTGCTGTTGACATATCTAAACTCGAAATATTTTTCCTTTGAGGAATTTTCTAAAGGACGACCATTCAGACAACGAAAACGACTTGAGCAACATTAACACAAGAAGTAGTGATGAACATTAAATACAGAACATTAATTATTTATAGAATTCTAATGAGTTAAAAGGGAGAGAATATAGTATGCTCAGACTGTGTAGATATAGTACAAGTATATCAAAAATAAAGGGGAAGGGTATATAGGAATAATACATGCCAAAATATTTTTTGAGAATTTTCACTGTGTGATGTATTAATATCGTTATTCTAAAACTTAAGTATGTTTAATATGTGGGAAAATGAGTAATTATGACATTTTCTGATTTTATCTCCTGTATGTATAAATATTGTGTACATGTATATATACACACATGCATATATATATATATGAATATCATGTGTGGGTCTCTCTCTCTCTATACACACACACACACACACACATATAAA
>NW_006442484.1:29079865-29122664 GCF_000325575.1 Pteropus alecto
TGACCTCAGGAACAATTAGAATCACTAGCACCTGCCATTTACCATAAAAATACTAAGGCTGTTTGAAAACATATCATGGCAGATCTGGGGCAGCAAATAACCAGGCTAAGCCTAGAACACCTTGTTATACCAATTGGTGATGAAGCTATCGAAGAATACTAGGGTAATGTTAAAAATCACTAGAGTTAGGTCAAAAGAAGTCAATTCGAAGAAGCTCCCATTGGCCAAACATGGGATAATTTATATTTCAATAAAGATACTGATAGAAATAGATTTAAATCCATCAACATATTCTCTTAAAAACATATAAATAGGGGCAGGGGAAGCATTTGTCTTATACCACTGAGTAACTAAATAATAGATAAAAAGAGTGTATCTTTATAATAACATTTTACCTAAAAATAAGCAATAAGTGATAAAAGCAGAATATTACTAATTTGCAATCTTCAATGAATTAATGGATCTAGACATTTAGCCTTACCAGCTGCTAACATCACAAGCAAATAAGAGGCAACCATGTGTCACATGCTTCTCTAAGAAAGAAAGCAATACCATTATAGTATTGTCAAAGGGACTGAACATGAGTCTGAGTAAACGCTCTGGATTTACCTGTTCATTTCTGGAAAATAGGCAGAAGAATATATAGATTTTTCAAATGAGTATAAAATCAGCAAATTCTAGACTGTGAAATGCTATAGGTCAAATGGTTCAGATTCTTCAAGTGATAAATTGTAAGGACAAAGACATGGAGGTGAAACCTGTGGATTAAAGGGACTTAAAATTATACCAAGTTAAAAAAAAAAAGTTGGGCAAAGCTACAATGCCTAGGAATGTACCCTTGGTGATAAAAGTATAAAGAAACATAGCAGTGAAGTGATTACCATAAAAGTTAACAGAGTAGTTACTTTGTGGGGAGGGAGGAGATAGAGACTGGAACTAAGAATGTATAAGGGCTTCTTAGATAGCTGGCAAAGTTCTTGACTGGGGTGATGGTTACAAGAGTGATTATTATTTTTACTAAATATGAGCTTAATCTATGTAGTAATATCACGAGTAAAAAGTGAAATTTCCTCTTTAGCAATCTCCTTCTTCTTCTCTCACTGTAAGTTATCACTTATAACACACTAGTGTATATCTTCCCAGAAATTTTCTAACGTTTTACATATATAACTAGATAGACAGATGTATACATACACATATTTAATGACAACTATAAGTATAAACTTACTAAAGTTTTTATATTTGCTTCATAGAAATGCAATCAGCCTGTACATATTACCCACTGAATTCCTTTTCTCACTGAAAAATGTGTCAAAGATATATTTTCTATTAGACAGCTGTCTTTTCCTCCTCATTTTGAATTGCTATACAGTATTTCTTAGAATGGCCTTAATGTTATTTATTTATTTTAATCATTTTATTAAATATGTATTTACAAAATATTTATAAAAATATGAAAGGTATAAAGAATAGTGATCCAATGAAGACTTGTGTTCCCAACTCTGTTTATATTTTTTATTTTCATTTTTTACTCACTTTTTTAAAGTTAATTTTTATTATTGTGTCATTGGTTAACAAAATCCAGTAAGTTTCAGGTGTATAATTTAACAGTAAGGCATGTATGTGTGTGTACACACACACACACACACACACACACACACACCCATATATTGCATTGTGTATTTACCCCCACAGTTAGATTTTTCTTTCACCACATATTTGACTCCTTATACCCCATCTGCCTCCCTGCCTCCTCTCCCCACTCTCTGATAACCACTAGTCTATTGTTCATATCCATGAGTCTCTGCTTGTTTGTCTGTTAGTTTGTTACTTTTAGGTTTATATCCCACATATAAGTGATATCATGTGGTTTTCAACTTTTTCTGTCTGGTTTATTGCCTGTCCCCCAGTGTAAAAAATAGGTCAATACCTGTGAAATTCTGTGTATGTCAGATATTATCGTATTCCCTTTCATGGGCTATTTTACAGATTAGTTTGGTTATTCTCAAAGTGTCTTTTTCTGTGCTCATATCTTCAAGATTTTATTACATTTAAAAAATATATTATAAATTGTTATTTTAAAGTTAGTATCTGATAATTCCAATATTCAGTCTTGAGATCTTGAGATAATGTTGTCTAGTATTTCTGTTTGTCCATGGTATCTTGTCTTCTTGTACATTTTGTGATTTTTCTTTAAGTGTGAGTTCATAATTTTTGGATCTCTTTTATGGAAATTCAGTTGAACCTTAGATTAAATGTGGGTATTTTTTCCTAGTGAAAATTTACATATGCCTTTGATTGATGCCTGGCTAAACTACTAACTTGGAACCATTTTCAAATGAATTCTTCACTTGAGATTTGAAGGCTACCCCACCCACATCATTGGATTTTCAATGTCTACTGAAGAGAGCATACAGCAAAGTAAAAAGTCAATACGAACTGCCAAAAGCTATATTTAAAACTGTGGTAGGAATTTTAAAATATGAATTACAGGGATGTGACTGTTTTCTACAATACTGACAGCTTTCTTGTGTTTTATATTTTATCTCATTTTATCCTCAAACTACTCTAGACACCGAATGTTAGTGATATTCTGTAGTTAAAGAAACTGAAGTTTATAAAATTTAGCTAACTTTTCCCTGCAGCATTCTTAATTTGTGCCTATATTTTCTGCCACATCTCACTACCCCAGGACTTAGAGGTGGTATAACTGTCCTCCTTATTTCTCATTACCACTTTCATGTTATTTCTCCGTTATGCTCCCTTTTTTTAAGGCAGGCCTTTGGAATGCCTCATTTCAGAGTAGATCTCCTATTCCTTTTGCTGTCATATAAAGTTTCCAAGGTTCTTCTCTTCATTGTTAAATATCTTAGTACCTAGCTCATTCCTTTCTAACTGTAGCCCATCGTTATTCCATGCGACTATACCCTCCATTTTATTGATGTGTCCAATACTTAGCCTCTCACAAATCTCATTTATAAGCAGCCTACTCTGACCGTTTACATGGTCTCTTTCTAGTTTAACTTAGCTTCTTCTCTGCATCAGTTCTTTTGCTTCCATTGAAACACCCAAACCTTTGACCTAATCTATTCTTCACTGTCATCTGCCTTATCTTATTCTCAATTTTCTCTTTACCCGTACTACCCTCCATGATCAATCACTTTAATTACTCTCTTGCAGGGGCCCTCAACTCCTTTGCCTTTCTCTAGTGTTTTCAAGACTTGCCTGGCAAAATGTTAAGCTTATCAGTCTGCCTACTCTGTATATACACTTGAATATCTGAACATTTCTGGGGAAAAAATGGTACCATGTTGATAGTTTTGCACTTTAAGTTTATAGTCACTAATAGGTACCCAGGAGTGCTAAGTAGTCCTCTATTTCCCTAGTGAAGTTATTTGCCTACTCCTCAATATGATTGTGTCATATTTCCTCCCTCTCAAACATCTTAAATACTCTCACTTTCTTCACGAATAGTCAGTAATTCTGTTCTTGCTTCACTGATAACATAGAAGCCACTAGAAGAGAATATTCTAGTCTTTTTATCATCGAAATGTTCAATACCCATTTACATGCACTCAGTTGCTCATTGAACCAGGTAAGATGCTTTTTGTTAGCAAGCAGCAAATTGGTTTTAAAATAGGCTTTCAAATATCCCATTACAGAAAACCAGAGAATGGTTATTCCATGCTTAAACTATTAGAGCTCAGGGAGGCATCTCTATGATCCTCTTGATTATAAGAAAGCTGCCCCAACTCCAACATCATGTCTGAACTAATACATCCAAATGTAGATAACAGGAGTTTCTCTTTGAATGTCTGTCCTATCTAATTAAAGAAGAAAAAAGTTTTCTAAACTTTTCAGTAAACTTTCTCCTGTATCTCTTTGAGCATATTTGGATCATTTATCTACCCCTAAACCAACTATTATCAAAAAGGGAATATGATTAGTTAGGCCCAGTCCATTATAGTGGTATCATTGGTCCTAGGCATATCTTAACATAATTTAGACTATGTTCAAAAGAACAAAGGAGAAAATAGCAATTTTTAAAGACAGCCAACATTATGTATTGCTCCTTTATAGTTTGCTTTCTCTACTGTTAAAATTGATGGCTTCTCTTTATTAAAGATCAACACCTCCATTTAGGCACTGGATCCCATGTCCTCTTTCTCATTCAATGATTAGGTGTCTCAAATAACCCCTATTTCCATTGCATTAACAATTGTTCCATTTCTAATTAATTATTTCCATTAATATACAAATATGCTGTAATATTTGTAATAAAATTTTTCCTTTTGACCTGAAGATCTGCTCCAATTACATCAGGAAAACAAAAAATTTTTCGAGTATTATATGTAATTGTTGTCTTCACTTTCTCTTTATTCCCTCTAGTTATATTAAATTAGTAGTCTACATTACATTTTAAGAAATTTTATCTAATTGAAGTGTGGTTAACCCTCATCCCAAGTGCTCTGAATATAATTCCTTACATTCCATCGATTTTCTTTTCTTGCTTGTATCATTGTTATTTTACAGTTGCATCCATTATTTCAATTAATACCAGGTAGAAAAACAAGGGGTGTTAGAGAGAATTGAAGAATATGGAGGTGATAATCAGAATGTGGACAAGATCAGCAGAATCCTTGGAAAAGTACAAGAAAGGATGGGGTCAAGGAAAAACATTCTTATATGAGAGCCT
Source organism: Pteropus alecto (assembly GCF_000325575.1). Taxonomy (NCBI): domain Eukaryota; kingdom Metazoa; phylum Chordata; class Mammalia; order Chiroptera; family Pteropodidae; genus Pteropus; species Pteropus alecto. The sequence goes on from NW_006442484.1 coordinate 29,084,562, forward strand.
GTCATGGCCATTGGTTTTAGATAGTGGTGACCTTTTATTAAATCAAGGCAAACATCATTTCCATTTTACTAGACTCCAACTTGACTAGTAAAATGCTTTTCTCATAAATAGATATAAAATAATTATTTGTCAATTTTAATTTTCATATTGTAGAATATTTTCAGAAAGACTTACCAAATATTACAGGTGATTTACATAACCACTTTGATGGGGTAGGCCAAAAAAGACTGATTATCTTTTTTTTTTTTTTACCCCATGTTGATTGGGGCCAGTTATTTAACCTCTCTGAGCCCTGATTTCATCATTAGTAAAATGGGTATAAATTCCTTAATAAGGCTTTAGTGAAGATTGAATTAATTCAGCACACAGCATATAGCAAGCATGTTTACATTATTATTATTATCAGTATTATTAATTTTAAAGATAAGAAAACTGAGAGGTTCATAGAGATTAGAATTATCCAACTGGAAAGTGATGAGTTCTTGATCAAAATCTATAGTTTTATTTCAATTCAGTGATCTTTCTTCTTTACCGTATTGTTGGATTCCGTGGGTATCACTTAGCATGAATTTAAACATCATTTCAATTCTAGACTTTTACTTCCTTTGGGAGACTGATAGTTGTCTCCTTTCCTGACAATGAGAATTAAAAACCTGATTAGCTTTAGCCCCTGTTCACTGGCTGCTGAGAAGCTGAATCAAATTTAAAGTATAATTGTAGCAATTATCTGTCTTTATAGCTTTTATCTTCATCAACTTTATCTTTGTCTTATTTGTATTCTGTTTTTCCTAGTAATTACTTTATACATATATTTTCTTATTAGCTTTCTTTCTGAATTTCTTAGAATTACCATTGTCGAACAAATAAATCTCTGCTACTATCATCATTGGAAGTTGCAACATAGAGTTGCCCATGTGAGAAGTACATAAATTGCAATCCAAAGCCTACAATTTGGAGCTTCCACCCTTGTGGCTCTTTATTTAGGGCTCATAATTGAAGCCACTACTTGTTTTCTCTATCTGTGATGTCTTAATATATGCAGAATGGTTCTTCCAATTGTCAGTTACACAAGCCTCTTTTTGTTTCGCAGGCTCGGCCGCTCTGGGGGACAACAGTCTTTTTTTGAAGTGCTCACACCAGGGTTCTCCAAAATTAACAAATTTGCCACAGAGCCTCTACATTTTTTCAATCTTTATCTCTTTTTAAATTGACATATAAAGTGCATTACTCTTAATTCTGCAGTTTAATAATCATTTGCATATGTTTGCATCCTTTTAACCATCACCCAGCTCAAAAAAAACATTTCCCTAAGGTTCCTTTGTGCTCATGTTATTCACACCTCCATACCCAAGAGGTAATCACTATTCCGACTTCTGTCACCATTGGGTTAGTTCTACCTGTTCTTGAACCTTCTATAACATGGAATCATACATACAGCATGAATTTTTTTTGTGTATCTGGCTTTATTTTCACTTAACATATCTATGAGATTTGTCTATGTGTTTTATTACACCTGTATTTAGCTGGTGCTGTTTGCTCCTGTAAATGACTATTTTGCTAATACAATAGATTATCCTTTTTTGTTGTTATGTCATATTCCATTGTATGAATATATCTCATTGTATGAATATACTATTCTCCTTTGGATGAGCGTTTGAGTTGTACCCCCTTTGGAACTGTTATGAGTAAAGCCACTTTGAACACTGTATTGGGTGAAAAACCATCTAAGTATTTATGTGTTTTTGTTGTGAATCTCGGTTATTTGTAAAAACATGATAAAGAAGATAGAAGGAAGGAGAAAAAAACTAAAAGACCTAAAATACCAGTTAGACGAACATATTGAGAGAATTTCACTTACACTTAAAAATGTTCCTCTATACTATTTACTCATAATCAAAAAAACTAATAGAAATTTTAGTTTTCTTTACACTCTATTCTTACTTACTTTGCACTCACAATGTAATAGAAGGAAGGAAATGCTTGTTTAGCAGTGACAAATCCCTACATATTATTTTCCTCCAAGTACTAATACATATTCCCTTCCCTTTAATATTGCCCTCTTCTTTGCTTATCTGCAGTAGAGGCTAAGGATACCCAATGCTTTTCCTATTTTGATATTATCTGCAGTACACTGGCAATTTCTCTCTATGTATATATACTGCTTTTCCTATGCACGCAAACTGTTCTCTTTCTTATGTAAATGGTGATATTTTATAGAACTGTTGACTTAATTTAAAAGATCCTCCAGGCTTTCTTCATTCTTACCAAATTATCTAAATCATTTTACATGCAATTTTTGTGTTATTCACCAAAATTGCTAATGGTTTAAAATATATAAAAATATTCAGAATGGTTTTCCCTTTTCATCTCACTTTTTCTCTTTTTATCTGTAGCCTTCACTTTTTATAGAGATCTTATTTCTTGTTGAGTTCATCACTGTATTTTGTTCCTTAGATTAGAGTCTACATATGAATTTTGAATTCTTACCTATTTTCTTTTCAGAGATTTCTAAACTAAGTACTATATACTTCTCTGTTACAAATGAGTGGGATAATATTCCTGAAGTGGAGGTAGGGAGGAGTGAACAAGTGTAAAACATGTTTTTTTTTTTCAGGATTCCTTGGGACTGAAGAGTTTGCATATTGGTAAAACAAATGTACGATGTAACAACATATTTGTATGAAGCTATTTTGAATATTTTTTAATGTTTATAGGATATCAAGAAAACTACAGCTGGATAATTGTTCTCAATTTTCCTATCTTGTATCCAAGCAATTTTAAGTAAATTTTTGAATCAGAAAGTAGCAGATCACCCAGACTAATTTCTCTATGTTAGTTAGCTCCAGGTGCTATAATAAAATAGGGAGGCTTAAACAGTAGAAATTTATTTCTCATAATTCTAGAAGCTGGTAAATCCAAGATCTAGGTGCAAGGCCTTTTCTCAGTGAGTACACACACACACATGCACACACGCACACGCACACACGCACACACACAGATTGAGAGAGATATCTTCCTTTTCTTACACTAATCCCATCATGAGGGCGCCAAGATCTAGGTGCAAGGCCTTATCTCAGTGAGTACACACACACACATGCACACATGTACACACGCACACACACACACACAGATTGAGAGAGATATCTTCCTTTTCTTACACTAATCCCATCATGAGGGCCCCTGTATAACCTTAATAACTTCCCAAAGGCCACAATTCCAAATACCATCACATTGAGATTAGGGCTTCAATATATGAATTTTGGAAGAATACAAGCTTTAGTTCATAACATCTCTATTATGGATTATGGGAAAAAATACTTTATCTCATTTTTTGCCTAGAAGCAGAGGATGTAGAAGAAAGTTCCTATAGTATTTGGGTATAAAAAATAACCTCAGAGGCCATCTGGTCCAACCTTATCCTGTGCATAAGATAAATCAAATATCATCAGTGTTTGGAAATCTCAGTCTGATAACAATGCATATGCAGATCATAAGCACCTAGTGTTTCAGGTATTCATTGAAGTATAACAAGTAATCCCACAATTTAAGGGCTTTTAACAACAATAATTTATTTCTCATAGTTCTGTGAGGAATTTGGGCAAGAATCAGCAGGGCTGCTCCTTTAATCTGCCTATTATCAATTAGGTCACTCACTCAATTGCATTCATCTGGTAGCAGGGCTGGGCCCGATGATTCAAGAAGGCTTCCCACCTGGCACTTTGGTGCTTTCTCACATTATTTCTTTCCTTGTGGTATTTCATCCTTCAATATCTACATGTCTCTCTCAACAGCAGGCTAATCTGTAACTCTTTGTGACATAGAAGCCGCCTTGCAAAAGAGAAAATATATGCTGCTAGGCATCTTAAAGTCTGGAGCCGGAAGAGGCGGGTCATCACTTCTACATTTTATTTATTGAAACAAGTCACAAGCAGTCTAGGTTCAAGGGGTGAAGTGGGAAACAGTAGAAATAGACTTCACTTCTAGATTAGAGGAGCTATACATTCTCATTGCCATGGGTCGTAGAATAGAAGATATCAATGCAGCCACCTTTGAAAACGCTAGCACATCTAAAAAGTAATAAAATCATCCAGGACCACCTTTTCTCCCTTATCCTCTGCCAATCAACACTCTTGGATATTTTTATGCCAATGTTCTCTCCACCCAGTTTCAAAAATGTTCTTTCTCAGGTATTATAAACTCTAATCTTGATCCCTAATTCTGGCCCAACTGAATATTTTTGTTGTTGTTTTAAAAGACTTAATATTTTTAGAACAATTTTAGGTTCATAGAAAAATTGAGTGGAAGGTACAGAGATTTCCCACAAGTTTCCTGCCCTTGCTCATGCATAGCCTCCTCCATTATCGACATCCCCCATCACAGTGGTACATTTGTCACAATTAATAAATCTACATTGACTCACCATTATATTTGGACCCAATCTATATTCTATTAGTTTTGACATATATATAATGTGTATCTATCATTAAAGTATCAAATGGCCCAACTGAATTTGTAGTCCTGTGAAATACATTTTGCTCATTCTTTTAACTGATGGAGGTAGAAAAATCCCACATTATAGAGAATGAGGAGAAGTTGACAATGCTATTCATATGATGTTGAGATACCTCTACTTATATATATATATACTTACACACACATACATACACACACACATATACAGAATGAGCAAAATGTATTTCACAAGACTATGAATTCAGTTGGGCCATTTCATACTTTAATGATAGATACACCCATATGTATACATATGTATATACACACATATATACATACATACACACACATACGTACACACATATATACACATATATATGTTCTTAGTTATATATATATATTTCGTTTTAATTATATGTGTAATTATAGGTTCCTAGGATATGTGTGATATATGTAATTATATATAAATATAGATAATTATAGGTTCTTAGGAACATTAGGTGAGGCTTCTGAAGAGGGAATTTAGTCCCCCTCTCAGCAAACGAGGACACAGTGTGATATACATGCTCTCTTTAAATACTAAAGAGAACTAACATGCTCCCACCCAAGCTTCTACCTGCTCTTTGCTAAACACTTCTTTCTTCTGTTGTTTCTAAACTTTTCACTAGTCTGACAATTCTCTTACATATTGGCTCCATTTACCTGATATATCTCTTAATGGAAACACAGTTCATTTGGAAAGTCTGCACAATACAAAATAGATAGTGTCATCTATGCACTAGTCCTGGACACTATTAGTCTACTGACACTATAGTCTTATATTGAGCTTTTGAAAAAATGAAATTCTTAGGTTTTGCTCATACTTTCTGTTCAGTCATCTCTCCCTCATGCTAGAGTTAATACAGCCATCTGATTGTGAATAAACCTGGTGTGTATAACTTAGGTGAAGTGTCCGGGACATTTAGGGAAACCATTGAGAAGGTATGGTCACCTCACTCCGTTCAAGTAAAGCCCAGTAATCAAATTAGAGGATATATAATCTTCAAATAAAACTTCTCAATGAGAAAGTCATAACTTTTAATACCTCTAAGATTTACTCCTTCATACTCATTACTCTCCAACTATACAAATCTTGAATACTTTTAGGTAATAGCTGTAAGGTACTTCATAACGGGGGCAGTGCAGATTTGTTTGTTAAGTGAAATTATTAACTCTGCAAGTCTTGAAATAAGAATGTTTCCATTCTTCTTCTTCTTATTTTTTTTGCAGAACATAATGGAACATTTAGAAAAATGTCCTCAAATAGTTGTCATGAAATCCTGAGGCAAGATTTTGTTATAGGTGTCAATTCTTTTTATTGTGTTCCATTAAAATGTGCTGAAGGTTTATTTTTTTGTATTAAAAAAAAAAAACAAAACTTCACTCCAGAGATTTTTTTTAACTCTAATTCCTACCTAAGTTTTTAATCTTACACCCTGGGATACATTTATTTATTCAGTTAAAATGTCAGTTTCTTTCTATACAATGACTATTCATGACAGTCCCTCTATTTACTTCATTCACCCATTCAGCAAGTGTGCTAGACAGAAGACATATATACCAGTGAGCCAGGTAGGCAAGCTCTGTGCTTCTGTGAAATTTACATTTGTGTTATAAATAAGTAAATGAATAAATTTGTATTATAATTTTAGATATAAGTTCTACAAAGAAAAGAGACAGGGAATTAGAATGGAAGGTAATTCAAAGCAAGAATGTAGGGAAGAACTACTGTTAGGCAGTCAGGGAAGGACTCTGAATCTGTGGGGCTGGTGTTTGAATGGAGACTGGACTCTTGGGAAGGAGCCAGTCTGAGGAGATGCATGAACAGAGCATTCACATCAGAGGCACAGATTATACAAAGTCCTGAAGATGCATCAAATTTTGCATGCTCTAGAAGCAGTAAGAAAGTCATAGTGAGCAAAGGAGGGGTGATAATAGCTGAGGTAAGAAAAGTCAGTGAGGAAAAGCAATTCCTGAAGTAATCTGCATGCCATGGCACATATTGTTCAGCTTTTAGTTTAAGTGCAGTGGAAACCAGGAGACATTGCTGGTACTACACTTAGAAATATTTCTCTAATCTATTTATCAGGCTACTTAGAAGGTTTCCAGTTTCGAGTAGGGTCTACAGTGAGACACAATTTGACAAATTCAGATCACGGTACAAGTAGACTCATTGCTTAGTCCACAAGATCTGGTAAATTCCAGAGTTCTAGAAGTATCCTTGGTAAATAATGGCAACATGTTGAGTCTCAGGCAACACCCAATAGGAAATTTGCAAAGCAGAGTCTTTGGTTTCTGGAGCAAGATCATACATTATGCAGGAGAGAAATCTTCATTATTCAAGAAGCATTTCCTGCCATGGTATTGGTCCCTCCCTGGAAGAGAGAATGCCTGATGACAGAACATTAAGTGTCTAAGCAAGCAGAGTTTCCATCATAAACTAGTTATTTTCACCCACCAAGTTTAAAGGTCTGGCAGGAAGAGCAATGATTCCCCATTCAAGAGAAGTGGCACATTTGGGGTCAGTCTTAAGTAGATGTCTCGGAACCCCATGGCAGCTGTTACACCAATGACTCTCCTTCAGTGTAATTACATATAGGGTTTAATGGGGATGTTTATTAGGATCATCTGATGGAGAAAAAAAAACCTGGCTAGGTTAAAAGGTGGATTGCCCCACACAAACATTTAAACATAGTATTCATAGCTGTATTATTCATAGTAGACAAAAAGTGGAAACAACCCAAAGTCATCAACTGATGACAAATGTGTTATATCCATAAATGGGATGTTATTCAACCATAAAAACAAATTGAATTATGCTACATGCTGCAACATAGATCTTTTTTTTTAATTTTAAATTAAGTTTATTGGAATAACATTGGTTAATACAATTATATAATTTTCATGGATAAATCTTAAAAACATTATGCTAAGCGAAAGAAGCCAGTTACAAGGGATCACATATTGTATGGTTCTATTTATGTGAAATGTCCAGAGCAGGCAAATCTGTAGAGACAGAAAGCAAATTAGCAATTGCCTAGAGCTTGGAGAAATAGAAAGTTTGGGAGGTGATGAATAAAGGCTTTCTTTTGGGGGTGATGAAAATGTTCTAAAATGGATTATAATGATAAAAGCACAATTTTGTGAATATACTAAAAAGCATTGTATTGTATACTTTAAATGGTACGTTGCATGATGTGTACTTTATATCTTAATAAAGCTGTTTAAAAAGAAGATAGATTGACTTGTTATCATGCTAAAAGTTTAAAATGGATAACTGATACACTACAGCTACAGGTAGTGGTGTTCCTGAAGTACATTGGTAAGGGAGAAATCCTCCCAATTGACAGAACTTTGAGCAGGACTTATCTAGTCATCAATTTAGAGGGGAGGGAAAAGTGGTTGAAATTAAGGATATACACAGATTTCTAATTAGTGACAAATAGTTTGGTTAAATGGAAGAAGTAAGCCTTGAGGATTCAAAGCAATGAGGTCTAGGAAAGGAGCATATAGATAGACCTAAGAGAATGAGCACAAAATGTGTGAATCTTTTTGTCTCACCTTAAAGACTACCAGGGACATCTACCATACTGAATAATCGGTGGATAGGATGATTATCCTATGGAGATCAGTTAGCTTATGCCCTCAACCAGTCCACTGCTTGCAGAATGAGCCCAAAGTAGAAAGGGCCTGGGAGCAAGGATGGAGAATATGCATGGATCCAAGGCTGATCTAGCTACTGTTGTTGCTAAACTTCTAACTAGCCTTAGAGAAAAGCTCTGAGTCCCCATTCTTCCAGGCGATTAACAGGCAATTTTGAACAAGTTGATCATACCAGACCTCTTCCATCTATGCAGGGGCATCAATTCATCATTATTTAGATGAATACATATTACGGGTGTGGATTTACCTTTCATGCCAACAGTACCTCACCTAGCACCACTATTCAAGGGTTCACTTGAAATCAATTCAACTTGAATTATCAAGATGGAAGTCAGCACAATACTGCCTTAGACCAAGGAATTAACTTTTTTTTTTTTTAAAGAGGTATGACAATGGGTATATGACCATGGAAGCCACTACTCCAGCCTTACGCCATATTATGGACAAGCTGGTAGATTGATAGAATATTGGGATGGTATGGTAGGCAGATTTCTAAGATGGGTCCCCAAGACTCCCAGGCCCTATCCTAGTTATTCGATCAAACAATAATCTGGATTTTATTAAAAAGGAATTTTTGCAGTTGATTTTAAGATAGGGTGATTATCTGGATGAACTCTCAAAAGTACACAGTTTTCTCTGGCTGATGACAGAGGAGAAGTCCAGAGTGATTTAATGTACTGTTGCTGGCTTGAAGATGAAAAGGACCACTTGGCAAATACTCTTAAGGAGCTGAATATGGCATCCAGATGACATCCAGCAAAGACTTTAGAGGAAACTTTAGTCCAAAAACCACAAGGAACTGAATTCTGCTAATAACTTGAATTGTTCATAGTGGCAACTTGCTTGGTAATGCATTTAAGGCTTTCTCTTTTTTCTATCTTATGTCCCCAATCTCTTACTGGTATTCCTTGGAATCATCTGTCAAATAAATTCTTTGTACATCAATCTTTATTAAGGTCTGCTTCTGGGGAAACCAAAATTAAGACAAATTTTTGGAGATTCTTAAGCCAGAGAATGGCGACATCTAATTAATATTTTTAAATAGCCACTGTAGCTATTTTGTGACAAATGAGCAATTGGGAAGGTGAGCAACAATGTAAGGGAAGAAACCAGAAAGAAAGCTATTTCAGTAGTACAGGAGAGATGCCAGGAGCTTGGATCCAGGTAGTAGCATATAATTGGGTTAGAACAGGATAGATTAAGGATAGAGCTGGCAATAAAGGAAAATGTCAAAATTTGGCATAAATGATTAGATACTCTCTCGAGAAAATGAAGAGGAGGAATTGGCTGATGCAGAGTGCTGAGAAGATAGACAGGGTAGAGGGAAAAATATTCTTTTTTGTGTGTATATTCACTGGTGAACTCTATCTAACCTCTAAGGTTAGATGCTGAGTAGATACTTAAATGTGTGAATCTAGAGCTCAGGGACAAAGAAATCAGAAAATTAAATTTGGAATAATAAACATATGCATGGCATTTAACTTATAACTTAACCTAGACAATAGAATTTCATAGTTAATATTTGGCAAATGCTAGTTGCTAGAAAACATGCTTATACTCTATTGAATTTTAAAGAACTAGCAGTTGATATTTAGAGAAGACTGAATCTTTGTTATTGCAGAAGTCTCAGGTCTCTAAATTTTGTTTTGAGGGAGTAAGAAGGGAATCTATTGGCCCTGAGAATGATGTTCAAGTACTGAGTATTTCCCTTTAACAGTCTTATATGAAAAAAGAAAAATTATGCCTTACTAATCTGATTTTATGAATGGCAAGTTTTAAAAAATATTTTAAGAAGTAAAACTATCACATCATTTCACCATTCTCAGACAATGATTATTAATTTATTGTATATTACCTAAAATCCAAAAACATTATTTTGTATTTTCCTTTTTTTTTTTTTTACCTTTCATGTCTTGGAAGGTTCCAAGTTTATCAAGTGTTTATTTTTCAATCGCAACATAATATTTCATCACATGGCTGTACTATAATTTTCTTATGGTTAGACACTTAGTTTATTTACAGTTTTCTATTAATTTAATAGAAAAATTCCGTATACTCTTACCAAGTCTTTGATAATACCTCTGTTCATTTTCTTATGTTAGATTCCTAGAAATTGGAAAATTATTTAAGATTGTATGGCACATATTGCTATCTTGTATTCTGAGCAGGCTGTACCAATTATTATTACCAGCTGAGTCTAAGAACACCTTTACTATGATCAGTATTATTGCCTTAGCCAATTTCATACAAAAAATATAAATTTTTTATTTTATCTGCATTTCTCTAATTACTAAACAGGATTAATCTTTCACATTTTTTGCCAGTTATTTGTTCAGATACTTTGCTCATTTTTTCTAGCAAGAAATGTTTTTATTTATTTGTAATTTTTTTGGATGCCAAGAACTGTAGTTCTTGTTCTGTACAACTTTGCAAAATCGTCCCTAGGTATCATTATCTTTTTTATTTGTGGTATAATGACTTTGTTTATAGAAGTTATACATGGAAGTAAGTGTTATTCTTCCTTTGTTGTTTTCCTTTCTTTGTATGCTTATACATTCTTTCTATAACTTAAAATTGAGTAAATAATAACTATTACTCCTCTACTTTTTAGTGTCTTCATTTTATATACTTAAAATTTTAATTCAAATTAAAATGAATTTGGTTTCAAGTGTGATATATAAGATAAAAAGGTCTCAAATTTCTTCCTAGCATCATGTATAAATTATTATAAATTCGAAGACATACAGTCTTTATCTCAAATTGTTTTATTTAATTAAGTTATACTACATCCCTGATATGAGTCAAAGTATTGTTGTTTATCATGCCTTTTCATATTCATAGTGTAAAACTACTTTTATTATATTTGTTGATGACTTTTGCCTGTTTTTTATAATTACAGTTGAGCTTAAAAATATTTTAAATCACCCACTACCCGATTCATTTATATCTATCAATGTACTTGGGAAAAATGAATGTCTGCTGTATCATTTACTATGCTGTTGTCTCTCAGTCTCAACCCCACTCTTCTGCATCTTGCTTTGTGATGCTAGAATTTGGGCTCTGCAAGCCACATTTCCTCTTTACCAGCAGCTCTGTGTCATACTCTGCCACTAGGGAGTCTTAGAGAGAGGCTGCAAAGTAAGAAAAGGTCCAGGGATTAGTTTCTTCTTATCAGCTTCCTGTAGTTTTAGGTAGGCTTCTGTTTCTGTGAGCATTTCCCTAGCAACATTTCTCTACATTGGCAGCAGCAATTCCTTCTTGTTGCAGCAGCTGTACCCATTTTGCAGATTTTCCAACCTTCACACAACCAGCCTCAACATGTCCCCTCAGTGACTCCAGTGCCAACTGCCAGTGCCTCCTCCTGAAAAGTCTGAGTTTCAGCTCTGTGATACTTTCTCCTCAAATTTCAAGGTTTTAATAAATCCAACTTTTCCCTTTTGTTTCGTCAACCCTAATGGTCATAACTGCTTTCAAAATTTCTAGCTCTGTTATTCTGTAAAGTTTTTATTTTTTCAGTCACCTAGTTAAAAGCTTTATACCTCTCTGTTTTAACTGTTTTTTGTTTGTTTGTTTGTTTTTCCTGACTGGACTCTGACTAATAACTGGAACAAAGTATTAGTCAGGGTTCTTCAGGGAAACAGATCCAATAGAATGGGTATTTCTATATAATTATGTATGATTTTGAGCTTTGGCAAGTTCCATGATCTGCAGGCTGAATTGGCAAGCCGAAGACCCGAGAAAGCCAATGATATAGTTCTTGTCTAAAGGCTGGCAGGCTCGAGACCCAGAAGGCCAGTGTTTCAGTTCATGTTAGTCCAGAAGAATTCTCTCTTACTCAGAGGAATATTAGCCTTTTTGTTCTATTTACCCCTTCTACTGATTATATGAAGCCCACTTAGATTAGAGAATGTAATCTGCTCTAGTGAGTATATTTACATGGTAATCTCATTCCAAACATCCAGAATAATACCACATGTCTGGGTGCCCCATGGGCCAGTCAAGTGGACACATAAAATTAACCATCACATCTACATTTATTGATTTTTTTTAAGTCTTTTAAAACAATTTTATAGTTATATTTCTATATTCACATTATGCATTTCTAGATAATTACGAGGTATTTTTCACTTTGCTGTTTGTATGCCAGAGGTAATTTTCCAATTTACTTTCTGGCTGGTTATTGATGAAATAAAGGAAAACATTTTATTTCTATTTTCATTTTAAGTAATTAATATTTTTGAAGTTAATAAAAGAAGAGAATTATATATTTGGAGGAGATAATCATTGGGAATGTTTCTAACAGAGTATATATTAAAAGCCTATGCTAGCACAAATTGAACCTACTGTTCCATTAATGCAAATACAACCTGACTGTAGGCGAATGTCTGTATCATAATACATATTCACAGACAAAAAGGTGATTACATAGAGGAAACTAGTAAAGATAAGAACTATCACAACAGGCATTATTAAAAATGACAATTATTTCCAAAAGAAATATTATGAAATTATGTATAGTGAAATATAAATGTTTTTGGTAATGTGACCCATCAAGTTATAAAATAAAATTTTATTTTTTCAGTATAAGAGCCTTGATAAGTCAATTTTGTCATGATCAAAACAAGGTTAAAAATAAATAGAGTTTTTATGAAATTTAAGTTTTTCAGAGAATTAGGCAAGTAGTTGTGAAAGAACTTTATTTTGATTCAAATGCTTATCCAGGGAGTATGATTAGCAAAAAATAAAACTCGAGAATTTTAGTTACAGACAGACACAGTTGATTATTTGCTAACAGATTTCAGGGTGAATAAATGTTATTGATGATATCATATTGTAGTTCTTCATTTTGACCAAGGCCAAATAAAGGAATTAAATTAAACTGAAGCAGAATTTAGATTGGGTAGAAGGAGAAGATGCATTAGCATGGCCACTCTGTAGTATATTTTGGGTATCTAGCTATGTCTTGAGAACAGGGATAGGCAAACTTTTCTGTGATGAGTCAGATAGTAAATATTTTAGGCTCTGTGGGCCAGACAGTCTCTTTGCAGTTACTCAGCTCTGAAATTGTAGTGTGAAAGCAGCCACAGACAATAGTAAACAAATGGGCATGGCTGTGTTCCAACTAAACTTTCTTTAAAAACACAGGCTGCAGACCGGATTTGGGCCATGGGTTGTAGTTTGCCAACCTCTTCATTAGAAGACTAGAAGCAGAAACTGTAAAAATCAACTTTCCATGAAGAAACATTTTTGGGGGCTTTTATTTTGGCAGCTCTCAAAATCTGGTGAGAGCTCAGGGGCTCAGTCCCACCAAGCTTTCTACTTCATATATTCCTCTTCTGAGTGTGCTAGTGCATAGTTGTACCCTTCAGGCTTCAGTTATTATTCTGAAAGGGGTTGTATAATTTCTGAGCCATGTTATTGATAAAAGTTGTTACATCTTCTGGAATTTTTTCTTTTCCTATTCAATCGCATTCAGTGCGTTTTCATTATATAAATTAATATATTGGCCTGCCCATCCTCACACTTTTATAAGAGAAATTGCATCGCCTGTAGATTCTGTTATTTAGGTAGTTATAGCGGTGCTCCTCAACTTACAGTGAGGTTACATCTTGATAAACCTATTGTAAGTTGAAAATATTGTAAGTTAAAAATGCATTTAATACACCAAGCTACTGAACATTATAGCTTAACCTAACTAACTTAACTTAAACATGCTCAGAACCCTTATATTAGCCTACAGTTGGGCAAAATCATCTCGCTCCTGCTGCCCAGCATCATGAGAGCATGAGAGAGTATCATACTGCCTATTGCTAGCCTTAGAAGAGATCAAAATTCAAAATCCAATATATGATTTCTACTTATCACTTTCGCACCATCGTAAAGCTGAAAAATTGTAAGCCAGAGACCATATGTATTTTCTGTACTAATGCCACCTTCACTTCCTGAATCAGGAGAGTGTGCTCTATTCCAGGGGCACCCAATCACAGGCTAACCACTGTGCTATGATGTATTTAGTGTGCTGAGACAGACTCAGGCCATGCGACTTAGAAAGCTCCCAGAGGCCAGGCAGATAATGTAAAAGATTGAAGGAGACCAAAGTAATAAGTAGTTCACTTTCTGCTGCCTAGAGGCTCTCCTCTAAAATAAACCAGTGCCCACAGACAAAAAGAATCTCAGCGTACTGTGGGACACCACTGGGAGTGGTGGCAACCTGGGGGCTATAGGTAATCAGCTCCAAATAATTGTTTCTAAAACAAATAAACAAACACCAAAGCCTAGTGTTGCCAGAACTTTAGATGTTTTTCAATAGATTGCAGAAATTAGAAAATTTTTTTTTGGTTGAAGTTTCCCAATTCTTAATTGTGGGAGTTCATTCAATTTTAAAAAATTCTTAAACAGTGTATGTGCTTAAAACAAAATAGATCTAAAGAGTTAAAATTCCCTTTGTGCCAGAATTTATAACTTCTGTCATTGAGAGCCGTTTGCTTTTTGGAGAACTTAAATTTGGAAACATAAAGAAGCATATAATAGGTTTGTATAAGAGACATATTAGGAGGAAAGAAACTGACAAAATAAAACAGAGTTGGAACCATGGCAAAATAAAGTCATCTATACCTAGAACATAGTTCATGCCTAGTAAATATTTGCTTTTCAAATTGAATAAATTGAATAAACAAATCTTCAAGTTAAATATTTGAACTGCCATAAAGTATGAGTAAGCTGAGTAAGTCAATTGGCAGTAAGTCAATTGAGAGAAGAGTAGAAAAACTATGCAAAGAAAAATAGAAACTCAACAAAAAAGATCATTTAGTACATGAGAGGGAATGGAAGAGAATCTGGTCTCTGGAGTTGCCTCTTTTCATGATGCTTTTCATTCTAGTTCTAGATCTTTGCCACATGTAAGCTTACAATAGCGCCTTCTTACCCTGAACTAGAGTGGAGTTTTTGTCTTTGTAATTAAAAGAATCCGAACCAAGCACGTAATATAATTGAGTATATCTGGTTGTTGTAAAATCAGTGAATGTAGGGCCATGGTAGTTAATCTTACTTGTGGGGTCCCAAGAAAACTCACATGCAAAATATATGCAATTCTAAACCATAAGAATTGTTCATCATGCAATAATGTACATTTTTGTCAGTTAATTTAAGATTCTAAAGGTTTTTACCTGTCTTTCAAAGGCTGATACAATCTTTGGCACAAGTGATACTTTGAGTAATTAGAAAATAATTCAAAGAAAGAATGTAATTCTCAAAAAAAAAATTTTATTGAAAGGGATTTTGGTTACATGCTAAAGAAAATATGTTAAATATCATGGTTTCTGAAAAATTGGAATCATGAGTATTTTTTTTCATTTAAAAAGTTACCATAATTTTTAAAAATTGAAATGCATAAGTTTGAACCTTGTTTCTAATACACAGATCCTTTGTTAAAATCTAGTAAGTCTGTGTTTCCTAATACAAAAGAGAGAGTAAAATTTATCCATGTATCACATACATTACATTTTTAGTGCTATTTCGTGTCATATTAAAATTTTTTAAATATACATTTTAAGAACATATTTGGACTTATGGAAATCAGCAGATTAACTCTTAGATTTTGATGAAAAATGAGGTCACTATCCAGATGATTTAGCCATTTTAAGATTGAATATCAGCTTAATCTTTGCTAAGTAATATGTCTATTTTAGCCATGCCACATTTTGGAAAAGTGAATTTAGCAAGAGCATCGAATTTGCTTTAATGTGCTTAATAAAATATAACAATATGGAATGGTTTTTTCCCACTGATCTTAGGTTAAGATAAAATAATGTTAAAGACTTTAATCCTAGGCTTTCATTTCCAGTTGGCAAATTATCTCAAGATATCTATAGAAGACAAACAACATTAGCTATGGCTTCAATACCTGAATACAATGAAGGTGAAATAACATGTAGAAATTATTGATGTGATGAGTAAAGGAAAAATTATTAGTTATGACTCACCTAAACCATTTCATAATATTCTGAACTTGAATTCTATGTATCTAGCAGATTACTCATAATTTTCAGTCTTGTTGGATGCAAACTTTTCTAAACTATTTTGAAATACGCAGTTGTTTTTTTTTTAATCATTGGTAATATTAGACACTGGGCCTATGGTAGATAGACTTTCTCTTCTGAACCACTAAAGAGTCATTATGTGTTCATAAGCTAAAAGACTCCCGGCTTCAAAACAGGGAGTAAATAGAACACTATTTTTAAGCTGGTAAATGTACAGTCACAGTCATAAAAACTGACTCTATAAACAGCTAAGTTTTTCACCAGAGGATGACTAAATACTGGGGAGAACCTGACTTACAACATTTCTTTTAAAAAGTGGTGGGATTGGAGATGGGGGAAAGATATTCCTGGCAGGTAACTATACTTACTCTCTCTACTGTCAATTAATGTGCCTGGCACCTGGTAACTCTTATTTGTGTTATTAATGCATTTTTCGTTGTAATTTTCCCCAATGTGTCAAAGAATTTTTTTATTACAAATAGAAAAATAAATAAACATATAAACTAATAAATATAAATCTGTTGGCAATAGCATTTCATTGAACTGTTTTGGAGACATTGTTTTTCTGAAAGTTTTGACAATATTTGGTGTTCTGTCATTATTACCCTATTGATTTACATAAATTTACTTTTACAATTAAAACTACATGTTAAGAAATAAAGATGTGAATGTGTGACTTTGTGAAAGAATGATTGGCCTTGTGAACATATGTGGGAATCGGGTCATTTTATGTAATCTGGATAGTATGTCAATAACTTTCCAGGCAGCAACATCTTATCATATTCAGAAGGAGAAAAATGTTGGCTAATGAAACAAAAAATTCTGAGCTCTCAGTTAAAGATAGAGTTTCTGTGGGTATCAGAGTGCAGGCAGAAAAGAAAAAATGACACAATTGAGTAATTTAAGGAATGCTTAATAAAGGCAGTGCACGGGTAAACCACAAAGGATAGTGCAATACCTTGTGGCTTGTCACAATAGCTTTTAACAGCTATGTGGTAAGGACTGACTGGAAGAAAATATAACCTTCAGCAAGAAATAGTGTTAACCCAGTCCAGTGTGACTCCAGGGGGAGGCAGTAGGGGGATTATATGCCCTAACCTCACTCTCCTGCTTCCCTCTAATCTCCTGATAGTGCTGCTCATTGGATAAAGCCAATCAGAAGCCTTTCAGACCACAGTGCAGAGTGGAAGGATGGAGAGTGCAACTGAGGAGATAAATCCAAGGTATTCAGCGCAGGATTTAATCTGGTATTTTCTATTCTTTTTCTGTGTGTAACCTTGGAAAGTTATTTATTCTAGATCTGATCATTCTTATCTTTTAAATAAGATCTCTTACAATTCTTAACTGTCATGATTCTCTGAAAACAACTTCAGAACGAGTTATACCTAAATATGCAAGGTTTTATAGTACTTAATGGAATAGGTTTTAAAGTCTCATAACCATTTAAAGGTTTACTTTTAATAGCTCCTAATTTTTATGTGATTTCATGACCCTATTACTTTTAGCAGTTAATCTAGCCTTTACGTACAAAGGGTATGCAGTAAGTACTTTATCTATTTAATATTTTTCTTTTTGTAAAGAAATTGTTTTAAAGATCAAATCATTTCTCCTAATATATTTTGTTTTATATGTAAAAGTTTATGTCATCTTAAAAATAGATATTCAACTTAAATAATCTATTCTTTTATAATTTCAAAACCTAGATTCCAGCATAATTATAATCTAGTTTTAGAATTTTAGTTAGCATTGTAAACTGTTTTCAAAAAAGCTATGAGTAACTAACATAGATTGAGTGCTTTCAGTTAAGCAGATTTGAATTAGACATTTTATACATATTATTTCATTTAAATTTATAAAAACCTCATAATATATAAATATTAAAAGCTGATTTAACATAAAAAGAAACTGAGAAACAAAGATATTAAGTCCTAAGTTACGTAGGTAGTAAGTGGTCATGCTAGGATCTGAGTACATCTGTATCTCAGCCCAAAGCTGAGGCACTTTCTGAAATATACAATATAGTATTTATACTCTTCCTCCACTTTCTCTAATAATTTTTACAATTCAACATGTGTCTTTGTTTTCAGAAAATTGCATGAGCATCTGTGTTATGGTTAGATTTCCAGTTTAAAGCAGAACATCTGTAGGTGCAGAATTATAATGAGGTCCTTGTTTAGTAAGTTGTCTGTGTCCTTAATGCATTTTTGAGATCTAAAAAGTTCAAATCAATACTCAAAACAAAATACACAAAAGATGTTGTTTACACTTCTGATTTTCACTGTTGACATATTTCAGTCTAAGGATTTATGCTTGTTGATCCAAGGGAAGACAAATGAGGCAAATACTGAAATCTTAGGGGATGTGCTTTCCTAAACAATGAAAGTACAGTGGATGTGGGGGAAGAGAATAGAGATTTGAAGAGATTTTATTTCCAATAATGGTAAAATAGCTTCTTGTGGAATAGCTTTACCACTGAGAATAACTAGAAAAGATGGGGAGTGGGGTGGGGAATCTGACCTACACCAGAGAACTAGTAAGGGAGCCAGTGTAAGAAAGAAGGGAACTAAATTGAAATAAACCCAATGGTCTATTCTTTTTCTTTTAAAATTATTTGCCAAAAAACAAAACAAACAAACAAACAAAAAACTGCCGATTCATGTCATGCAGAGCTATGAGGCCAAAATGTTGAACAAAAAGAGGCACTTTATGATTAAGAAACCGAACAGAGTTTTGACAATCTCACAGACTAATGAGATTGTGGCATATGAAAGAATCCTGGATTAACACTCAAGATGTACATTTAGGAACCTGGAGGTGTTATAACCTAAGAAGAAGGGTAAACTTACTAAGGACTGAAAAACAACTTCAAACTAGCTCAGTTCTGAACTAGAAGAAGGTCATCTTTTACTGGTTAAACTGCCTGCCATAAAGCAAAAACATGGTTTTTGTTTGTTTGTTTTTGGAGAGAGGTTATATCAAAAAACCTCAGTTAATTTTTTTTTTTTTTGTACACAAGGATGTAACATAATAAAAATAAAAATGTCAAGAATGCCAGAAGGACAATGACAAAACAATCAAAAGAAAAATTAGAAAAACAGTCAACCACATAATCTATATTTGGAGTTAATCATACATGACTTTAAAGTTACTGAGATTGAAATGTTCCAGAAATTAACTTCTCTGGGACACAGAGTGCCAGGCATTGGTCAAACATTATTCTGAGTATGTCCGTGAAAGTGTTTCTGGATAATATTAACATTTGAATTAGTATACCGAGTAAAGCAGATTGCCTTCCCAAATGTGGATGGAACTCATCCAGTCAATTGAAGACCTGAATAGAAAAAAAAAGGCTTAATAAGAGGAATCTCCTCCTGCCTGACTGCTTGTGTTGAGATATTATTGATCTTTGTTGGGCTTCAAACTCAGTCTGAAACACTGATTCCTCTTGGCTCTTGAGTATGCAAGCTTTCAGACTAGAATTTACATCATCAGCTCTCCTAGTTCTCAGGCCTTTGAACTCACCCTGGAACCACATGTTATCTCTCCTGGGTCTATAGCTTGCCAACTACAGATCTTGGAACATCTTAGCCTCCATAATTGCAGCATGATCCAAATTCATTATATATGCATATAGAGATTTATACATACACAGTCTATTTGTCCTAGAGAATCCTGACTAATACAGATATTAAGCCACAAATTCAAGAATTTCTTTGAAAACTCAAGCAGGGCAAATATAAAATATCATACTTCTGTATATCACTGTCAAACTGTTATCTTAAAAGCAGCTAGGGAGAAAGCATTACTTTCAAAGAAAGAACAATAAGAGAGCTTATTTCTTGACAGAAATAAAAGAAAAAATAAGACAGTGAAATACATCTTAAAAGTGCTGAGAGAAACTGCCAATCTAGAATTCTATATCCAGTAAAAAATATCCTTCAAGAATAAAGGCAAAGTAAAGGCTTTTCCAAGCTAACAACAATGTGGAGACTTCTTTATCAGCAGATAGGCACTAAAAAAGGAAAGTTTTTTTAGGAAGAAGGAAGATTACTTTTAAAAACATAGGAATACAGAAGTAAAGATTCATGAAAAAATAAATATATGGGGAAATCCAAATAGATGTTTTATATAACACCAATATATATTGCTTAGAGGTTTAAATAGATGTAGAATTCAAGTAGAGGACTACAGTATATAAAAGGTGGGAAGGAAGTAAAGGAATAGAAAGTTGTCAGAAATACTGCCATTGTCAGGGAAGACAAAAAATAGAAAACATGTTATAATATCTACAGATAGTCACAAATAAATTATGAATGCATAATTAACAAGTGAATGAGAGTTAGAAGGTGGTAAAAATAACCAATTAATCAAAAATGAAAGGAAAATAAGTGGGAGAAATAAACATTTATAAGATGTTAAATGTAAACTTAAGCAGAAATTATATTAAATGCAAATGGTCTAACTACTTCAATTCGAAGATAATAATAGGTAATTCTCATAACAAATTAATTCATGGCTCTTATAAAAATAAAAATAAACACTTATTAAAGAGTTTATTTAACTCATTCATGAGTAAATATGGTATATGTTATAGTCAGTTCAAAACAGAATCCTAAGAACAGACACATGTCTAAATCATGAAAGAAATGAATATGTATATATACTGGCAAAACATTTTCCACAGGATGGGAAGGAAGACAATTGACCCTCCACCAAACCAGACTTAATTTGCATGTCTACAAATTTACAGAGCTACAAAATAACTCAAAGATAATGAAAGGCTAGAATTAGATAATCAGGAGGGGTGTCCACATAAAAAAAAGTCTTTCTACATAAAGATTTCTAGAATAAATATAAAAATAAAATTTAACTCATGCTGTTTATAAAAGAAACATCTTAAGTATAAGGATACCTGAAAGTGGAAAGTGAAAGAATGAAAAAAAATATTCCGTATAAAAACTAATGAAAAATTTTGGGTAGTCAAATTATTATCAAAGACTTCAAGATAAACAGCATTACTTAAGGTAACACATTTTGCAATAATTAAAGGATCTATCTATCAAGATAAATTACATTGTAATTATAAATTTTAATTAACCTAATATTACTATCCTGTTATATAGAAAGAATTGACAGATTCAAGTAAATAAATCTATAAGCATAACAGGATTCTGAACATGTTTCTCAGTAACTCATGTAAGCAGACAAAAAAATCAATATGAATATAGAAGATTTGAATAATATGATTAACAAGTGTATGTGCTCATGAACACACACAGCACACATAATATTACATACAAAGTTAAAAAGAGTATATATGGAATGCATACCATATTCTCAATAAATTCCAAGGAATGAAATATACAGAATGTTTTTTCTAATCACAGTGGAAATAATCTATAAATCAATGGCCAAGAGATAGCATGAACAGTCCTAGGTATTTAGAAATTAAGTAACATACTTCTAAATAATCCAGATGTAATTGTAATAGAAATTAGAAAATATTTTGAGTTAAGTGATAATAAAAATAAGATATATGTTAAATTAATGTTACCCAGATTAAACAGTACTAAGAGAAAAATGTATAGTCTGTCTTAAGCTTGTTTCTCCCAGGAGCATTCTCTAAGTCATAGGTTTATTGGGAAATGTTCCAGATATGGTCCCCAACCTTGTTGGCACCAGGGACTGGTGCCCCTATGAGAATCCAGTGCCTGATGATCTGAGGCAGAGCTGAGTCAGTGATGCTAGCACTGGGGAGTGGCAGGAAATACAGATGAAGCTTCACTCATTTACCTGTTGCTCACCCCCTGCTGAGGCCAGGTTCCTGACAGGCCATGGACTAGTACCAGTCTACAGCCCTGGGGTTGGGGACCCTGCTCCACAGGAAACTAATGAGAAAGTGGAGAAAGAAGTTCGCTGAAATATAATAAAACAAAAACAGGAAAAACCCAAGAAATTTGTGATTTCACCTAAAGACTAGCCTCAATCTGATCCTGTGGAGAACTCTAGAGCTAAAATTGCATCTCAGTGTGAGTCTCTTCTGGAAGCAAGAGAGGCAGCTTTTGGACCTCTGAATCGTAATTGACTGTGGTCTGTTCCAGGAAGATGTAAACTTCTAGGCACTTTAAGCTCTCCAAGTAATTAAGGCTGCTCAAGTACTCCAAAGGCAATTTTGAAGAAGGTTCTCAACTACAGGCCAGAAACTAAGAGATTCAATGGCAGTAGCAAAAGGTATTTGAAGGAATCTATGTGCCATACAAGTGTGATTTAAGCTCCTGGGCACTTATGAATCTTTACATGGGTGAAGGGGTTTCAGTATCCTGAGGTTAATCTTCTGAGGTGGCCATAGCTACACACCGTTAGTAACAAAGAACATTTCCTTCTCAGCCCTGGTGAAGGGAATATAAGAGGATTTGACAAATAGTTGGAGAATTCATCAATGCTCTTTTAATAACATAGAAGAAGAAACTGGGAAATCGGTAAATATGTAAAAAATTTAAAGAGCACTCTCAACTGATTTGACTTAATTAAAATTTATCAGACAGTTCTTGCAAGAACACAGAATACATCATGTAAAATGATATACCTACTGAGGAAAACAGTATGGCAGTTTCTTAAAACTTTAAAAATATAACTATATAACCTACTTATTTAACTCTTAGGTATTTAGTAAAAAAAAAAAAAAAAAGCATATATCTATATATCTACACAAAACCTTATATACCAATGCTTATAGTACCTCTGTTTGTAAGAGCCGAAACCTAAAAATAACCCAAGTATCCATCAGTCAACAAATGGATAAACAAATATATATATGGAATACACATCAGCAAAGCAATGAAAGAGAATGAACTATTGATACATGCAACAACATTAATGAATCACAAAATAATATACTGAGTGAAATAATTTAGATGAAAATACTATATACTGTGTGATCCATTTATATAAAATTCTAGAAAACAAACAAATGTGTAGTAATATAAAGCAGAATATTAGTTGTCTAGGCATGGGTAAGGGGTAGTGTGAAGTTCATGGGGGAGTAAATCAAAAACACATGAAAAAATTTTGTAGATTGGTGAATATGTTCATTATACTTCATGGTGATAGTTTTATGACTACACATGTCAAATTCATCGAATTGTACACTTTAAATCTGTGAAGTTCATTGTTAACTATACTTCAATAAATCTATAAATGTGTAGGTATTGGAAAGAAAGAAACACAATTGTCATTATTCCAAATAACATAATTAGGAACCCAGAAAATCCAAAAGTACTCACAGAATAACTGTTAGAAATAATATATTGCTAGATACAATGTTGCTGGATATAAAATCAATATATGAAAAAAGCAATTGTGTTCCTATACATCAGAAATAATTAAAAATAAATATATAAATTACAACTTATATTATCAAATAAAGTCAAATTTCTATAAAAAATGTACTATAGAATTACAAAACCAACTTCAAATATAATTGAAAGGAAACACAATAATTGAGAGCATATAACATACTATAAAATAGGAAGGGTTCATATTTTAAAGATTCAATTATTCACAAAGTAATATATGGTTTTAACATAACTCAAACAAAACCAAGCAATTTGGAGAGGAGGAGGAGGAAATGACACAGTGATTTTAAAATTCATATAGAAATGCAAAAGGCCAGGAATAATCAGGTCAATCTTGAAGAAGAAGAAGAAAAAATGGACAACTTCCATTACTGAAATCAAAACATTATCATACTTCATTAATTTTGACAGTGATATTGCTGTGAAATAGTTCTTGCAATGGTATAGACTCCAGAAATAGTCCTATAGATAGATGAACATATAGAACTTTAGAACAGTGAGAAATAGATTTTTTCCCAATAAATGATGTTTAATTGATTAAATATCCATGTGTAAAGAGTTAATCTTGACCTATACCATACATAAAAATAAATTCCAACATATTATATATTCAAGTTTCAAAAGTAAATTAGTGATGCTTCTAGAAATTAACATCAGTGAATATCTTTATGACCTAAGAGTGGGGAAAGGATTCTTAAGCAGGCCATTTAATGCACTAGACATAAAAAAGGATTGAGAAACCTTAGAACTTAATAATAAAAATAAAATAATAATCTGAATAAAAAATGGGCAAAGTAAAAACAAAAAATAGGCAAAGGACTTGAACAGATATCTCTTCCAAAGAAGATTACAAATGCCAGTAAACATATGAAAACATGCTCATCCTCATTAGCCATCAGGGATATGCAAATCAAAGCCGCAATGAGATACCACTTCACACCTACTGACTGGCTCTAATTAAAAGGACATGATAAGTAGCACTGTCAAGGATATGAGAAATCATACCCCTCATACACTACTGGTGAGACCATAAAATGGTGCCTCTGCTTTGGAAAACAGTTTGGCAGCTCCTCAAAATGTTAAACGTGGTGGAGTCACAAGGAAAATGAAAGCATGTTTACACAAAAAGTTGTATATGAATGTTCACAGAAGCGTTATTTGTAATAGCCCAAAAGTGGAAACATACTCGAATAGTGAATGAATGAATGGATAAAATGAAACATATTTATATAATTGAATATTATTCAGCTTTAAAAAAGGATGAATGCTGATTCAAGAAACCACATGAATGAACCTTGAAAACATTATGCTAAATGGAAGAAGCTTGTCACAAAAGAACACATATGGTGTGATTCTCTTTACATGAAAAGTGCAGAATAGGCAAATATATGGAGACAGAAAGAAGGTTTATGGTTTTCTAAGGCTGGTGAGGCCTGTTGGAAAATGAAGAGTCACAGAAAATCAATATGGGGTTTATTTTTAGGGTGATAAAAATGTTCTAGAATTTGTCCTGGTGATGGTTACACAACTCTGTGAATATATTAAAAACTATTGTTATACTACACTTCAAATAGGTGAATTTTAGGGCATGTGAATTATATCTCAATGCCGTGATAGGTAAGTAGGAAGATAGATGGATAATAGATATATAAGATTTAGATATATTAGATTTTTCTAAATAAGGAACTTCTGTACATTAAAGAATTCCATTAAGAGCATTACAATGCAAGTCCCAGAGTGGGAAAAGATATTTTTAATACCTGTAACCAATAAATGTCTGATATTCAGAATCTATAGAGAACTGCAAATCAACCATACAACCTGAAGAAAAATGGACATAAGACTTAAATTGACCACTTTACAAAAGAGAGTATCTGAATGGTTCACTAAATATATGAAAATATGCTTAATCTCACCCATCATCAGGGAAATAAATTGAAATCCAAATCAGATGTACCAGAATACATACAATTTAAAAAGAATAAAAATTCCTTGCCTAGACGAAGATGTGGAGACCGTAGAATTCCCACACCCTCTAAAAAGTAGTTTAAATTTATGCAATTACTTTGGAATCATTTTTGCAGTTTCTAATAAACTTGATATATCCTCTGATCCAGGAATTCTTCTAAGAAGGTGTGGTGAGAACTACACTACAGAAATGAGTACATGTGTTAACCAAAGCACAGCATAAAAATTTTCATAGCAATATTATTTGTGATTATTGATGCCTCGAAATAAACCAAATGTTTACCAACTCTACAGAAGATATATAAATAATAGCTACATGTAGAATATTACACTGAAAATTACCTACTTGCAACATATAGATATATTTCATAAACACAAATAGAGAAAAAGAAACCACATGCAAAAGAATGTGTATGAGTTCTTTATAATAAATTCAAAAATAGGTATTAGAATTTAGGATATTGGTTACCTTTGGTAAAGAGAGAAGTTGTAATTAAGGGGAAACATGATAGGGCTTCTTGAATTTTTGATATGTTACAACTGGCTTGCATCAAGTTGCAAGAGTTGATTGTTAAATTTTTGAATTTTGCAAGCTGGTTGCCATCTAGTTGGTAGCTTAAAATTGGCCATCCTGGGAGTATTTATGCCATGGAAGTTGTGTTTTTTCAAGGTGTTTTGTTTTGAGGTGAAGCAGCTACTTTTTATATATTTACTAGCATAATACTGGTAGAAGATGTGTTTATTTTGTTAAATTCACAGAGATATACTCATGTGATTTGTGAAATTTTCTCTAATTATGTTATACTTTAAAAGACAATCTATATTTCAAAGAAGCAAGAGTAGAAGTCACTCTAATTTCAAACAAATATTCCTATAGTATTAATCAACCCAAATCCAGAAATAGCAGAGAAGGAGAGCTAATTAGGTCATTGTGAGAGAAGCAATAGGGCCAAAGCACTAATAGAAACATTGATTCCTTCTCCATTTTCATCATTTAGACCAAAGGTCATGATCTTTTGTTTTTCTGGAAGTCAGACAGGTGATATAAAAGAATGAAGGTGGAGCTTGCATATTTAGTCACATAGTAATATTCTGCATCTTGTTTTTTCTATTTTCCTTAAAAATCACATAACTCTTCTTGATATATTTGTAACCGATGATTGAGATATTGAAACTTGGTATCAGACTGCCAAGGTTTGAATGTAGGATTTTTATTTTTAGCTATGTGATCTTGGACAAATTATATAACTAACTTCTAGTTTCCTCATTAGCAATATGGGGAAAATAATCATAGTCCATCACTTGTTCATTTAAATAAATTTATGGAATAAGAGCCATATGCCAGGTATGTTTTTTAAAGCCAGGAATATAGCAAGAAGTAAAATATACAAAGATCCATGATCTAAAGTTGCTTCTATTATAAGAGAGGGCACAGAATAAATAAGATGCATAATTAAAACCTGTATGTGGTGATAACGATGGAGGAAAGTCAACTAGGGAAGGGAGATAGGGGTATCAGTGGTGTAGTATTAAATCAGGTGGTTAGTTTTCAGTGTTAACATGACATTTAAGTTAAAATTTGAATGAAGCGAGAGAATAAGATACAACTGCCTGAGGGAAAGGCGTTATAGACAAAGGGGATGGGAAATGCCAAGACCTGAGGGACAATAATGCCAGAACTATTTGAGAAATACCAGCAGTGTCAGTATGCCTGGAGCAGAGTAAAAAAGGGTTAGAAAGTCCACCGTACAAACTCTGATTTTTACTCTGGGTGAGGTGAGGTGGTATGTAGAATTTTGAGCAGAATAGTAAAGTGATCTAACTTGTGTTTAATGGGATCAGTTCAGCTTCCTAGTTGAGAATAGATTCAAGGAAGGCAGGGAAGGAAAAAGAAGGCTGTTATAATAATCCATATGAGAAATAATAGCTGCCTAGTCCCATGAAGTAGCTCCATTTCACATTTAGCAAAGTAGGTTTAATTTTTTAGCTCTTCTAATTTTTAAGAACAGCCAGATATCAAGATATTTTTAATGAGAAAAATCGACTTTTCTAATATTGTATTAATTTCTTTTGTTTTTAAAGATGCGAAGACTCACATATACAAAATTCGTATCCACGGAATACTTACTAGAATCATTGTGTCGCTGGAATACTGCTCCTAATCCTTGTGACTGCTCTTTGTAGCTAGGTCTATTCTTCATAAACAAATGAGTTTCCAGCTTGATGAAGTTCTGGCTTGATGTCTCTCCCTCTTTATTCCATATCTTTTCATATTGGCTTTCAGTTTTCTCTCCTAAGTCTTGAAATACGATCAGTCGATTAATATATTCCTTAATAGAAGAGACAAATGGAAAACTGACTAGTATTCTTTTAGTATCAATATGCTATTTTTGACAATATTTTTTCTTTGATATTAATCTCAGAAAATGAGAGGTTAATAATTTACAAAAGAAATAGATGAATAAAACACTGTCCAGCTTTTACTTAACATTAGGAGAAAAAAAGCAACAACATAATTTGGTTTTGAAACATAGATAGTGGATATAAAATACAAATTGGGAATCACTTTCTAAATGTTATTGAAATATCCATCCAAATTTCTATCCAGAGAGTGCGTGTTTATTTTAAAATCTAAAAATCATCACTTCTATACTTTCTAATGAAAGAATTTACAAAGGCTTACAGTAAATGCAGTAATACCATTTAGTATTACTAGTCAGAATAATTAACTTAGAATTTTATTCAAATAGTTCTGTAGGATGGTATTTCACAGATAAAAATATGATCATAATTCATATGTGTAAAATGTTCTTTTTTCTATTGGCACTGATAACAAAACCTGAATAGTTGAAAGGTAGACTTAAAAAAGTGGGAAAAATGAATCCTAGATAATACATCTCAGTAATGGGTAAGTAAATTGCATACAAATACATGAATTTATTCAGGGATTTTATACTTTCTTTTGAAACTCTAAATTGGACTGACAAAGGCAAAATATTGTGCTCCAATGGAAGTTATCTTTCATAAAGCTTTGTAAAGAAAGTTCTGAATTTGAAAATGTTGGAGTTATCAAAATGCTTTGAGTACTGATGAACACATCATACTTCTATTCCTGTTTCTTCTAAAGAGCTTCCTGCATTTATTATATATTTGGCAATTTAGGATATCTCTGTACTTGCCAAAGTTAGCTAAGCAAACTTCAGGTCAATCTAGGGATATGGGATAGAGTTATTCGCTTATTTATTCAGTGCTAAATTGGACGAATTCTATCATCTTCTGTACGCAAAACTTTATGGAGGTTTCATTCAGTAGGTGGTTTGGGGCAAGATGATCTTCTCCATAGACAGAAAGTTTCATTATCTAATAGGAGGCCATTAAAAAGGCTGATCATAAAGTGACTTTGATAAAAAGCCAGTTTCCTTCTTGTATGCAGTGGTTATTAAGGAGAGAAGAATATAAGACTATAAGATGATCCATGCTGTTTATTGGGCCCTTATTAGCTAACAAGCACTCAGTTTTACCTACTGAGATAATTAAAAATGGTTGACACAAGTAAAGCCCATGGAGCTTACATTTTAAAGTGGGAATGTGTATGCATATGTGTGCCCATGTATTGTAGTGTGTATGATGATTGAACATATGCATATATACAAATGATAGGGATAGCATTTAGCTCTAGGTGCCTATTCATAGTACAAATGTTTATGCATGTTCTAAGTTCATGCCATTATTGAGTTTAGCGATTTGAGGAAGGGAAAGCAGCAAAAGATTTTCTAATATGTACCCAAATAGTATTGATCACCTTGATTCCTATTCCTAAATTATCCCCATAGCAGGGAACATGAAATCATTCTGTATTTACTTTAAGCCCAAATTATTTTTCAAAATTAACAACTATAGGATTTAAAATACAGAGAACTTGGAAATAGTATCACATGTTCAAACAAACCGAGACTCATGGACATGGACAATGGACTAGTGGTTACCAGAAGGGAGGCGGGAGGGGGGAAGGAAGAGGGAGGAAATAAAAAAAAATGTTAAAAAAAATTATGTATGTATAGTATGAAAAAAATAAATAAACTGGCATTTTTTTAAAAAAGAAATAGTATCACATATTGAGGACCTAGTGTGAGCCAAGTATATATACTGCATCATTTAGTTCTTAAAACGTCTCTTATGGAACATAGTGTATACTTATTTTATCAACAAACTTAACTGCTTCTCAGAGAGGTACATGTCTAAGGTCACATAGCTGCTAAGTGACCAAATTAGACATTCAGTCAATGTCTGTGTTGCTTCAGAGTCTACAAATTGTGGCCCCCTGAGTCTGAGAAGGAAGATAATGTGGATAAAAATGCACAATTTTGTATCAGTTGATAAGAGAATGAGTGTGGTTTTTATTTACTTATTTCTATTGTTTGTTTGTGATGAAAATGGAAGCAGAATCACCACTTTTGAAAAGCTCATTCTAATATAGTTAACTATCACTGTACTTTCCTTTCTCTAATGGGTGCCTAGAGGCCCTGATACTAGGTTTTATAATAATTTTAGAAAATCTAACTATGGGCAGCCTACATAGTTTGCAGATTTGTGGGAAGAAAAGCATTTTTAGTTTTCAATTTTTAACCCTTTTGAAAAATTTTTATTAATTATTGAATAATCTTCAATCAATGTAGCATGTATATGTCACATAGCATGCACAGATCCATTGTCTGTTTAATGAGTGGTAGCTATTAAACTAACTTTCCACAATCAAGTATATTACAACAATTACAGACCTAGAAAGATAACTCCAGGCATTCACTTTATGAAAATGAATTATACTACAGTTCACAGATTCACACACACATATATACACATATACACACATACATACATATATACATATATAATGACCTCTTGCTCAGAGAACCAGCACAAAGATGTCAGTCAAATTGATATAACTGAAAGTCTGGAAAGTATTTTGAGAACTATTTTGTATATTCCTGGGGCAAAGATACAATTAAATACTTTAAATTCTCTTTTATTTACAAATTTGAGTGATTGGGTTTTTTAGATTTAATATTTTTAAAATTTCTAATTACAGTTTACTTACAATATTATGTTAGTTTCAGATATACAACATACGGATTAGACATTTATATAATTTACTAAGTGATCACCCTGGTAAATCTAGTACCCATCTGATACCATACATAGTTATTATAATATTATTGACTGTATTCCTTATGCTGTACTTTACATCCCCATGACTATTTTGTTACTACCAATTTGTACTTCTTAATCTCTTCTCCTTTTTCACCCATCACCTAATCCCCTTTCCATCTGGCAACCCTCAAAATATTCTCTGTATCTCTGAGTTTGTTTCTCTTTTGTTTGTTCATTTATTTTGTTTTTTTTTTTAGATTCCACATATAAGTAAAATCATATGGTATTTGTCTTTCTCTGTCTGACTTATTTTACTTAACATAATATCCTCTGGTCTTATCCATGTTGTTGCAGATGGCAAGACTTCATTATTTTTTTATGGCCGAGTAATATTTCATTACATATATGTACCACTTCTTTATCTATTCATCTATTGACAGACACTTACATTGCTTCCATATCTTGGCTATTGTAAGTGATGCTGTAATGAACATATGGATGCGCAGGTCCCTTCCAAGTAGTGTTTTGGGTTTCTTTGGATAAATACCCAGCAGTGGAATTACTGGGTCCTTCCTTGTCTTTTATTATGGCCTTTGTTTTAAAGTCTATTTTGTCTGGTATAAGTATTGCTACTCCAGCTTTTGTTTTGTTTTGTTTTCATTTTCATAAAATATATTTTCCCATTCCTTGACTTTCAGTCTGTGTATGTCTTTCAATCAGAAGTGAGTCTCTTTTAGGCAGCATATGTAAGGGTCTTGTTTTCTTATCCATTCAGCCACCCTATGTCTTTTGATTAGAACATTTAATTCATTTATATTTAAAGTAATTATTGATATATATGTAGGTAATGCCATTTTATTGTTCATATTTTTTATCTTTTTCTTCTTAAATAAGTTTCTTTAACATTTTTTTGTAATACTGGTTTGATATTGATGAACGCCTTTAGGTTTTTCTTGTCTGGAAAGCTCTTTATCTGTCCTTCAATTCTAAATGATAACTTTGGTGGGTAGAGTACTCTTGGTTGTAGGTCCTTGCTTTTCATCACTTTGAATATTTCCTGCCCATCCCTTATGGCCTGCAAAGTTTCTTTTGAGAAATCAGGTTACTGTATTAGGGGAGCTCCCTTGTAAGTAACTAACTGTTTTTCTCTTGCTACTTTTAAGATTCTCTCTTTGTCTTTAACCTTTGGCATTTTGATTATGATGTGTCTTGGTGTAGGCCTCTTTGGATTCAACTTGTTTGAGACTGAATTTTTTGGGCTTGCATGTCTATTTCTTTTACCAGGTTAGGGAATTTTTTCTGTCATTATTTCTTCAAATAGGTTTTCAATTCCTTCCTCTCTTCGTTCTCCTTCTAGTGCTCTTACGAGGCAAATGTTTGTATGCTTGATGTTGTCCTAGAGGATATTTTTTCTTGTTGCTATTCTGACATATTCTAAATCTAATATGATTCTGGAAATCTTTAAGTATTAAAATTTAAAAATAGTGGCTTCAATACATTTCTTTGTTCCTTATATCTGACTTACTCTAAGTCCATAAGACAATAATTTTTCCATTTGTACACTGATGGAGTGGAGCAATATGGTAGTTCTTTGTTAACCCAAAGATTTTGTGGTTGTTACATTTTGTATACTGGAGTTATGATAAAGCTTTAAACAACTAATTAAAACACACTGGAAAATCCTTCATTACAAGTAGGCGATATTTTAAATATAACTTCAAAATATGAAAAAAAATAAACGTTACCTGCTTTGTATTTATTTTTTATAAGCATTCATATTCAAATTTTAAATAGAAATTATTAGATTTCTTAGATGTAAAAATAGTTCTGCCAATATAATGGAGTATTCATGAGCTTTAAGAAGCAAGTGAAACATTATTGGCAGGATGATATACATATATATAATTTAGTACATATATTTAATGAGTAATGACTACATGTTATGTAGTAGACATTGTACTCAGGCCTGAGAAGCAGTGATAAAGTCCCTGACTTCCTGGCATTTACCTTCTAAGGGGTATGTCTACAAAGTATATATAAGTGAAAAACTTTTGAGGTCGTGGATATGTAATTGCTTTCTGCTTTGAACTCTGATGACATTTGACATTTTACTTTATATTTGCCTTTTTATTTAATACAGATACAGAGAGGATAAGTAACAGCAAAACCACATTCCTTTAAGTGAATGCCAATACTTTTCCGCATTGTCCTGCTTTCCATCTATTTACTTATCTCTGTTTATAAATGATGAATAGTAGCACTGTCTTTTACACATGTCTTTATATTTACTTATCCCTGTCTATATATGCTAAGAAATAGCATAGTCAGGCTGGTGTGGCCACATAGTTGGAGGGGAGAGACTCGTTTGTCGCTCTCCGTGGTGCTGAAAAAATTGTTGTGGGCTGGAAATCGTTGTTTCCTCTAATTCTTTGTTAGTAATGATTATCGCTGATCGAGAATTCCAAGCAAGGGAAGAAAAAGTCTAGTGGGAAAAGAAAGATTAAAAAAAGAGAAAGATTTATAGCAGAGGCTTAGCCATTGATTAACAGATGGTTGGACTAATTTATTTATTCAACAGAAGTTTACTGTACATGCACAGTGCTTGGAGTGAATCTACAACTCCTTCCACCCCCATTGCCATCATATTAACCTATAATTTACTCTGGTGTATCTTACTGTATGCTGGCGAAAACAGACATCAATCGCACAAATATAGAAAAATGTAAATTTTCAATCCCGTTAGGTGCTAAGAAGAATACAGGGCTTTTTCGATCATGAGATAAACTACAGCAGATATGAGCTTGGTCAAAAATTAATTATACTTTTAAAATTATTAAAATATTGTAAAAATAGTATTTTTTAATATCTACTGAATTGTATAAGACTTCCAAATAAAATCTTTAAAAAAAATTTCAATGAGATCTTCCCTCCATAAACACAACCTTTAATAACAGATTTTATACTGAAATAGCTGTATTTGCTGTATGAGCTAAGCACTGGGGCAGAATAGACATTTTAAACGATAATGTAATAGTGATCATCAAGGGTGAAAAAATTTTTGCATGTATGTGATAAAGATTTTAAACATTTGCTTTTATGACCAAATACTTATATCAGTTGAAATGGCATTTAAAATATATCATTTCTACTTTTCTTTCACTAATAGTTGATATTTTGAATTTTTGTGGGTATAGATTTCAAATCTATTCAAAAATTTTATCAGAAATTGTGAAATAATTATAAAGCTTATATTTAAAGAATTCCCAAACATTGTTAGAACAGCCAATCTGCAGCTGCCATAGCTACAACTAAAATAGCAAATCAGCAGCATATAGAACAGAATTATCTTATATTTATGTTGTTAAACTTTGGGTTATCTACTAGGTCTATGCTCACTAGAAGTTCCTGCCCAACCTCCTTGCTCTCCCATCTGCAATGAGCTACACTTTTAACTGCATACAATGTTCTTTGTATTCTGAAAAAAATCCTAAAACCATTTCATGAGCCTTTGACAGTGGCCTACAGCTTAATGCTTAAGTAGATGTCCAGAAGTAGACACCTCCTTATCAATTCCACCTTCAGGGAGAATGGGACATACTCTCAGACCTCCACTTGCTCAGGCCATTCTCCAAGGAGCCCTGAATAAGCTTTTTATGATTAGAGACTACCTGGCTATGTACTATGGCTACTTGAGGTCACTCTCCTTGGCCACTACTGATGGGTAAGATGATTAGTATAACATATGAACATTTTGTAGCACACTAGTTGGAAAACTCAGCTCTCAGCTTGTTTCAATGTTCTGAGAATTTATTTTCACCTGATATAAGTACATATTTGTTTATTGGTTTAGGACATATCATGCTAAAATGTAGCATTCGTGAAAGCATAGAATTGTCTTTTTGCTCACTGTTGTATTCCCAGTGTGTGATGCGAGCACTTAGTATGTATTCACTGGATGAAGGACTAGACTCTAAGTTCCATGAAGCTGTCTTTATTTCCCTTTTTATTCTGTCCCAGTTCTTAGTTCATTGTAGGTATTAACGAGGTAAACAGGGTCCAGATTATAAAAATTCTTGTAAGGTTTATTAGGGATTTTAGACTATTTCCTAAAAGCAGTGAGAATCCACTGAGGTATTATAATTGTTAACAAATATTATTGGATTTTCATTTTGGAGAATGGGGTTATTGCTTTCTATTTCTCTTAATAATAGTATCTCCATTCTCCTATTCATCCAATATTAAACTCTCAAAATTATATAACACTTTTTACTTCTCTTTTGTTCCTAATGATTTGCCAAAACTAGACAATTTAATATGAGCAATATCTATCTATCTATCTATCATCTATCTATCTATCTATCTATCTATCTATCTATCTATCTATCTATCATCTATCTATCTATCTATCTATCTATCTCTATCTATCTATCTATCTATCTATCTATCTATCTAATTCTCCATCCATCCATCCATCCATCCATCCATCCATCCATCCATCCATCTATCCATCCATCCATCCATTCATCCATTCATTTATCTAGCCATCATCTATCTATCTAGAAATATCACCCCTTTTTCATTTTAATTTAGACTTTTGGTTAACTAGGTAAACTGTACCTGTTTAACTCATATCCCTGTCTTTAGTATATCTCCTAAATCGCTCTGTGCTATATAGCTGATTAGTTGTAAAGTGTTGGTCATCCCATTTATCTAAACAAATACTTGAATAACTAACTCCTTGCTAATTAAAGATAAATTCCTAGCTTTCTATTTGAAAAAAAAAATACAACATAAATTTTTATTAATTTCAACACTCATCTGCATAAATTGTTGCACTTAATCTACTTCTAAGATAAGCAAAGATTGTTTCTCTTCTCATTTAAAAAAATAAATTCAAATGTATAAAATGTTGCAAAATTACTACGAGAAAGTTCCATATAGCCTTCACTCAAATTTACCAACCATTAAAAGTTTTTCAAATTTCCTTTATCATTCTCTCTATGGATATTTCAGAACCCCAATATATTTCATTAGAGTAATCACAGTAAAATTATCCAAATTAGGACATTTAATATTGATACAAAAGTAATTGGAATTTAACATAAATAAAATGCTCATGGAACATATATTACAGGCTTTATTCATATTTAACCAATTGTCCCAATAATGTCCATTATAGATATTTTTTCAGTCTAGTATCCCATTTTGGATTACACATTGCATTTAATAGTCATGTCTCTTTAATCACCTCTTCTTTGGAACAGTTCCTCAGCCTTTATTTGACTTTCATCAGAGTAATGCTTTTGAAAAATATAGAGAAGATATTTTGTGGTGTTTCCCTCAGTTTAAATTTGTCTTTTGCTTCCTCATGATTATAGTCAAATATGCATATTTTTTGGCCTAGGCTATTAAATGAATTATATCATATACTGCTTAGTGCATTACATCATGAGGCCTGTGGTGTCACCTGGTCCCATTATTAGTGATTTTCACCTTGATTGTGTGGTTAAAATAATGTTTATCAGATTTATTCACTACAAGGAATTTTTTATTTTTTGGTAATTAAGAAGAATGTATGGTAGGTTACAAAAACAGTCCTAAGTGGTTCCCATTTGTGTGTGTATTCTTCTCTGCAATATGATTTTTCAGTTTCTCCCATAAAGACATGGAGTATATTACTCCACCTTTGAATATGAGCTTGGCCATGTAACTTCTTTGGGCTAATGGGACAATGGCAAATATATATCAACAGAACCTTGAAAAGTACTTTAAACTGGAACTTGTACTCTATTGTTGCTTTTCGGAATCATGCAACTACCACTACACAGGAAGACAAGGCTAGCCTGCTAAAGGATGATAGATCAGATTGAACAAAGATGAGCCATCCCTGCTGAGCCCTGTCCCTAATCAGCTTGCCAACAAGCAGACAAGTGAAGCCATCCATCCTAGATCATCCAGCCCAGACTAAGCCAGCCAGAGCAGAAAATCACCCAGACAATCTACAGAATCTTGAGAAATTATAGATGTTTATTGTTTTAAGCCACCGAGTTTTGGAATAGTGTGTTATAAAGCAAAAGCTAATAATTCCAAGGGAGACACTTTGGGATGATGTTATTGTATTATTACATATATAACTTTTACCAATTAGATTTATGATTCTTGCTTAGTTAATTATTACTACAAAGACTGCAAAATGATATCACTACACGTTTTAGAAATGAAGAGTATAAAGATGAGGGATTATACATCTTCAAAGAATATATGTGTACTTACTGGCTCTGCCAGCATCAGAACCCAAAATTTTTACCTGCTCGTCCATAGCTTTTCTCAGTTTGACATACAGAGGTCTGATGGCAGAACTGGAACTCACAAGAAAGAGCAATAGAGAGAAATTGCAGTGTCCCTGGTGTTATGAGTGGCACCCTGTGTCCTCACGCATGCATGGAAGCACCTCTGGCAGGTGCTCCATAATTGATAATGGGAAGGGGTGACAAAATGACCAATGTAGGAAGAGACATTAAATATAGCTATCATACCAATTTAGATAATAATTGATTCATAAATAGATAATAAGGATAACATCTTTAAGAATTGCCTTTCATGAGTATAATAAAGTATCTCATTGACATACTACATTATAATTAATATAGGTTTGTACAATGTGACTCTTAATATTTTTGAAGTAGCTATTATATCCTCCCCAGTTTTGCCAAATAAACTATGAAGGAGCTAAGACGGTGAAGTGACAATGTGAGAGGAGAAAAACACTCTTATTTCACTTTCTTACAAATAGGAAAACTGAGAATGAAGAAAGCCAAGGACCCAAAATAATCGAGAACAAACAATGAATAAATGGCAAAGCAAGGACTTGAATTCAGCAATCCCAATTTCCTAGAAGAGTCTTTCCCACAGGGCAGTGCGGGGGGCGGGGGTCTGAGGGAAGGGCGTCAGGTCCTAAGTCTTCAGATTCTAATAATATCTGAGTCTTAAGTCTGTGCCTTGTGCCAAGCACTGTTCTAAAATCATTACATATATTTTAACTCATTTAGTACCACAGCCTTTTTGCTACACTACACATTCACTTAGAGATGACTGCCCAGTAACTTTACTTTAAATGCAAGCATTCAGGTACTTCAGGTTGCGTGCGTGCGTGTGTGTGCGTGTGTGTGTGTTAAAGACCATACCCTCCTGATTGAGAAAGGAATTCAAAGATCCTCTTAAAAAAAAAAAAAAAAAAAAAGCACAAGGAAGCGCTTGCATTCCCAGTTCTCTTAGTGAGTTTGTAGGCTATAACTGTTGCCAATAGAACACTAGGATCCTGGCAGAGCGTATGAACTGTAATGGACAAGAAGCCAAACTCTTGCATGTCCTTTCTGCTTCAGAGCGCCCAAACCTCAAGTTCCCCTGGAGAGCAGACGGCGGGAGTGCGGTAGCCTGAG
>NW_006442484.1:29122698-29123088 GCF_000325575.1 Pteropus alecto
ATTCCTGCAAGAGGCTCTCTGGTGCACTAGGCTAACACGGTGTACGCAAACTGGCTTTCGCACGGTGGGGACCTTGGGCTGCCAGGGGTCGCGGGGCGTTCGAGGGAGGGAGAAGCCAACCCCACAGTAGCTTTTCGGGGCCGTGCCTGCCAAGTATCGCGGGACTTGTGTACATTGCTCAAGCCGCGGCTCCTGGAGCAGCTAGAGCGCGCTCTGTGCGCACCGCCCCAGCCCGGGGAGGAGCAGGAGCGGGGAGGGAGGGTGGAGGGTTGGGGGTGCTGGTTACGTAAATGATACTAGCCCTGTGACAGGCCTCCAGGCTGGGGCTACGGGAGGGGGAGGGACCGCGCGAGGAGGAGGGGCTGGGAGGGAGCGGGCTGGGGTGGGAGG